>NC_027755.1:2724389-2726684 GCF_000695525.1 Brassica oleracea var. oleracea
AAAGAGTTCTCTTTCAGCCTCCTCGGCTTTGAAGTGAGAGATACGCGACTCCCGGAAACTTCCGTCGAGCGCCGCATTGAACACCCTCATCCCCTGCAAGAACTTAAGATCGGAAAAGGAAATAAAAAAAAAAATATAATTTAGATCAAAGTTCAAAGGATAAACCTCGTTGATTAAGCTGGAGCCTTCGGCGACTACTTTCCTCCTCGACTCTTCGTCCAACGACTTATGAGTAGTAAAACCAGGAGGGAGGTCGGCAAAAAAGTCGCTGGGAAGGGGAACTTCGCTGGTTCCACTCCTTTCCCCTGGGGAGAAACTAGGGTTCCATTCTGGCAGCGGAGGGGTTCCCCAGACGTTCTCAGAGGCAACTCCCTTGCCTTTCCGAGACCTGATTCTCTGCCTCTGAGTACGCAAGACATCAATGACCAGTTCTACGTCATACGGAACGTCAAGAGGCTGAGAGACGGCTCGAGATCGATGGAGCTCCACCGCGCTTCAAATCCGTTTAACGATAAAGGAATTCCAGAAGAACGGCCTGCCGCGGAGAAGATCTCGCTTGGCAAAAAGATCAGCAGGAGTCGGCAGAAGGATCCTGTTCACTGCAAGATAATAAATAAAAATCATCTTCGCATGTTTTCAAGGTATCCAAACGAAAAACATAGCTATTCGTATTACCACGGGTGAAGTTCCACTCCCGACAGAATAAGTGGAGGTAGCTCTCCTAGACAGACTCCCCATCTATCCGGACAAAGAAAAAGCGCTCGAACCATGTCTTAGGATGTGAAGTGTGCCCCTGAATTATAGTCATTCCCTTCTTTGGCGCCATGCGGTATGAGCCATCGATCCCCGTTCCTCTCGTAAACCAAAATCCCTTGAAGTCGCCAGGGTTAATATCAATTCCTAGCTCGTAACTCGAGATCAACACGCCGAGCCAATGCTGCAAGGCCGGAACGCTTAGCTGTCTGATCGAAAGCCCAAAGTGGTGAAGCGCGCGGACGATGGTACCAGGGATGGGAAACCACATGCGGCAATACACCAGGAAGGCCTCGTAGAAAGTAAAGAAACCTTCCGGAGGGTTCTTCGCACTCTCGTTGCCACTCAGGATCCAAAATACGACTCCACTTGGAATCTGGTAAAAGTCCCTGAGAGTCGTGAGGTAGTCGGGAGAGACCATGCTCGGCGTGAGGGGTGCGTTTGGCGACCTCATGGGCCTCTTAGGAATCGGAATGTCTTGCGAAGGCGGAGGCGAGCCGCAAAGAGCTTTGTAGTACGCATCCTTTGCTTCTTCCTCAACTTCAAACTCTTCTTTCGGGGTGATCACCTCATTGGCAGAAGAGTCACCCGAAGATGAGTGTGAGGAAGAATTCCTCTTTGAAGATCCTTTTCTTGAAGACCATTTTCTTTGACCAAAGAGAGATCTTGAAAAAAAAATTTCTATCTTGGAGGAATCTTTTCTTAAGGGAAGAGTGAGTAAAGAATTTGAAAAACTTACTTCCCTTACTTATACAATTTTTTTTTACTATTTACCTTCAATCTTTCGACAAACGATTACGTCTAATTCCACCTAGAACAGACCATACCTCAAGCTAGGACCTAACACCTCGATGTCCGAAAGTCCTCAGAAAAACCGAATCTCGGTCAAAACTTCAAAAGCCGAGAAAACGAACATCCGAAATGGATCGCCCAGCGAGCTCGGCCGCGACACAAGCAAGCTCACCCGGCGAGCATGGCCGTGTTGCCGGTCAAGTCACCGGCGAGCTCGACCATGACACGAGCCAGCTTGCCCGGCGAGCACGACCGTGTTGCCAGTCGACTCGCTGGCGAGCTCGGCCGCGACACGAGCCAGCTCGCCCTGCGAGCACAGCTGTGTTGCTGGTCGATTCTCCGGCGAGCTCAACCGTGACACGAGCCAGCTCGCCCGGCGAGCACGACCGTGTTGCCAGTCGGATCGCCGGCGAGCTCGGCCGTGACATGAGCCAGCTCGCCCGACGAGCACGACCGTGTTGCCAGTCGGATCGCCGGCGAGCTCGGCCGTGACATGAGCCAGCTCGCCCGACGAGCACGACCGTGTTGCCAGTCGGATCGCCGGCGAGCTCGGCCGTGACACGAGCCAGCTCGCTCGGTGAGCACGACCGTGTTGCCGGTCGGCTCGCCGGCGAGCTCGACCGTGGCACGGATCAGCTTGCCCGGCGAGTGCGGCCAATTCCCCGTGGACCATTCCGAACCCGGTCCCATCCCATAACCATGCATCTTCGTCCGAAGTTTCCGTAACTCAGTCTTCGGGTCCGTGGATAC
>NC_027755.1:2726813-2746951 GCF_000695525.1 Brassica oleracea var. oleracea
GGCTATGCGAAGAAACAGGGTTCCGTTGGAAGAACCATGCCTATGCCAACGACTACTACGCGAGTAAAAGGGTAAAAACGCTTAAGTCTCGATACGGCCTAAAGAGGGTCCGAATTGCGGACAACGGCCCATCAATGGTCCCAAAAGACTTGAGCCCAAAGACTGGTATGACGGTTTATCTCATCCGCGGAAATAGATAAATGTCAAATTTCCGAAGATAATCACAAAGAAGAAGAAAATATGGAAAAGCCACTTCGCGACAAATCCGGCCCAAGAAGAGGTAAACCGACCTAAGGAGGAGTATATAAGGAGGACCTAGGACGAAGAGAAAGAGGGGAGCACATCAGAGCAACTTAGCGCTTAGAGCAATTTAGGCATCTTTTTCTGTTTTTACTAATCGAGCTGCGACTCAACTTGTTTAGATTTAGGTCGCTAGACTAGCGAACGTACCGACAGCTCTTGTAGCCTAGGTCTTTACTTGTTGTTCACGCTCAAACGCGAATTCGGGAATAAGATCCTCTTATTCTCTTTTTCTGCTTATTTTCATTTTATTCTTTCATATTGATCGTGTCGTGTGTGGCCCAGCAGATAACCGGGACCTTCAGGGAAGACTATGTTAACTTGGCTTTCCTCCGATTAACAAAACTCGACTGTGTGAATTTCGGTTCCCACATTTGTTCTGACACTGAGTATGATTTTGTTACTGCCCTTTGTGATGGTCTTTCTTTGTATCAGTTGTAAGGTTGGCGTGCGTAACAAGTTTTGAGTTTTTATTTTCTTTTGCATCTTCTTCTTATTTTCAGAGCATAATTGTTAAACAGGAACAAAAACAAACCAGAAAGCTACTGTTAATGCATGTCTGTTTGTCATTACGAGAAAAATGACACACTGAAATTAACAAAAACAGTTTGTGCATGTCTAAAAATGACAGAAAATGTTTGAAAATAAAATAAAAGTCAATTCGCTCGTGCCGGGAAACACCACTTCTTGAGCTTCCTCATCGATCTCTTCTACTAGAGATTCCTTGGTGTCCACTTATCTTATGTAGTCCAAAGTCTCCTCAAAGTATGGTTTTCGGGTTGTGACCAGTAAAACCACTCGAACATATATAAAATCCTTACACTGTTGCAGGAAATAAAATTATAAACAAAAATCTATTTCATATCTAGCAATGTCCAATGAGAACAGAAAGAAGAGATAATTAGTTTAGATGGAAGATTATTTGCAGAAAGAATTTTTTTAGAGAATTTGAGATAGTTTGGTATTTAAATACACATTTTCTCCTATATATATCGTAATCCTCCTTTCTAATAGAATAAATTCATCCCCTAATCTATATGGTATCAGAACCTAACGATACCTAAACCACAAAATTTTCTTTAGCCGCCGGTTATTTCATTCAAACATAATGTCTTCTACACCAACATCTACGAATGAAACCGTGTTGATTCCAACTCGATATGGTCTCCTTAACATCAATATGAACAACGTCACTAAGGTCACGGCGTCTAACTTCCTCATGTGGAGCCGCCAGGTCCACGCACTTCTAGATGGGTATGATATAGCTGGGTTTCTCGATGGATCCACAGTCATCCCTACCCCGACAATCACAACTGATGGTGCTATCTCGGCGAACCCTGAGTATGCCTTGTGGAAAAGACAGGACAGACTCATCTACAGTGCCTTACTTGGTGCCATTATCGTCACGATCCAACCCATACTCTCCACAACAACGACTTCGGCGCAGATCTGGGAGACACTATCTGAAACCTATGCGAAGCCCGGTCGTGCTCATGTCAAACAAGTACGACAACAGCTCAAGACATGGACCAAGGGAACCATGACTATCGACGCCTATCTTCAAGGATTCACTACGGTGTGACTGGTGACCATTTGAGGAACACTACGAACAAATAAAAAAGGAACAAAAAGAAATAAAATTAAAGGAATGAGTGAGAATGATTGTTTCTCCTCAAAAATAATGAGGAATAATTTTGCGTTGCTATTCTCTAGAAAAAAAAGGAATGATAAGGAATAGAAAAGAAAATTAATTCCTTATAAATGGTGTATTTTTATGGGAACCATAAGGAATTGAATGTTCCTTCTCATTCCCTTGGTCACTAGGTTTGATCAGTTAGCCTTGCTCGGCAAGGCAATTGAACTTGAAGATCATGTTGATTATGTTCTCGAGAGCTTACCTGAGGAGTACAAGCAAGTGGTAGATCGGATTGAGAGCCACGATACCACTCCTTCTCTCACCGAAATCCATGAGAAACTTCTAAACTTTGAGGTGAAGCTTCAAGCCAAGCAGCCTGCATCAACGGTTCTTCCTATTACCGCGAATGTTGCCAACTATGGTGGTTCTTCAAACAATAATGGCAATCGCAACTCCTATCAAGGACAGTCGCGCAACAACTGCAAGAACCAACAAATGTGGCAGCAATCTCAGTTCACGCCGCTTCCTGATCAAGCCGGTCGAGGATACAAAGGATGTCGCCAACTCTGTGGTGTCCATGGACATAGCGCTAGACGTTGTCATCAACTACAGAACCACCACAGCTCCTTCAACAACAATCAACGTTCGTTCTCCCCAGCTCCTTACTCGTGGCAACCTCGCACTAACATGGCAACGGCATCAGCGTACAATCTCAATAACTGGATCCTCGACAGCGGTGCAACTCATCATCTGCCCACAGACTTGAGCAACTTGGCGCTTCATCAACCCTACACTGGAGGTGAAGAAGTGACAATCGCGGATGGGTCCGGCCTTTCGATCTCGCATACTGTTCCACTTCCCTTCATACTCCTTTTCGAAACTTTACTCTAAATGATATCCTTTATGTCCCTGATTTACATAAAAACCTTATCTCCGTTTATCGCTTGTGCAATACTAATAATGTCTCGGTTGAATTCTTTCCTGCCCATTTTCAGGTGAAGGATCTCAGCACGGGGGTCCGATTACTCCAAGGCAGAACTAGAGACGAGCTGTACGAGTGGCCTGTAACGTCATCCAATACCATCTCCCTGTTCGCAGCACCCACTCCAAAAACGTCTCTCTCTTCATGGCATTCCCGTATGGGACATCCATCTTCTTTCTTTTGCAATCTATTGTTTCAGCTTTTTCATTACCAATTTCATATTCTCAAAATCAATCCACTTGTTCTCATTGTTTTATTAATAAAAGTCATAAGCTTCCCTTTTACTCAAACACAATTACCTCAAAACAGCCTCTTGAATACTTATACACAGATGTCTGGACGTCTCCAATCCTTTCTATTGATCAATTCAAATACTACCTTATCTTTATTTATCACTACACCAGATACACATGGTTCTATCCTCTTAAACAAAAATCCCAAGTGAAAGAAACGTTTATCGCTTTCAAGGCTTTGGTTGAGAACTACTTTGGTACAAAGATACGCACACTCTATTCCGATAATGGCGGGGAGTTCATTGCATTGCCCTCCATCCTGTCCTCTCACTGAATCTATCACCTGACATCACCTCGCCATATGCACGAACACAATGGCATGGCGGAGCGCAAGCATTGACACATTGTGGAAACCGGCTTAACTCTACTTCACCAAGCCTCTCTACCACCTACGTATTGGACGTACTCCTTCGCTACAGCCATGTATCTGATCAACCGACTCCCGTCACCTATAATTGACAACAACTCTCCATACCAGAAGCTATTCCAGAAACAACCAAACTATCTAAAGCTTCGCGTATTCGTTTGCTTGTGCTTCCCGTGGTTGCGTCCCTATACTCAACACAAGCTTGACCATCGCTCCTTTCCGTGTATCTTTCTTGGTTACTCAATTATGCAAAGTGCGTATCTCTGCTTACACCTTGCTACTGGAAGGATTTACACATCTCGCCATGTGCAGTATGTGGAGACGACATTCCCATACACACCACCAAAGAATCAACCCAGTACCGAAGAAGACGTCTCAACTCCATACACCCCGCCAATCCATGTTCCAGTTTCTCAGCCACCACTCGTACATGCTTTGCCTCAGCCACCCCCGAGCCAAGATCCTCACCATTTGCATCAAGCGATGCCTTCATCGGCACACTCTGTTTCTCAAGAATAGGTTAATATTAATGGGTCAGAAATTAATTCAAATGAGACTTTATCTAGTTCTGCGAAGGTACAAACGGAAACTCTAACCACAAATCCTTCCCCGACGTAAGCTATACAAACACCATCCCAAACACAACAAACACAGTCATCTTCTTCATCTTCCACTTCATCGTAACCAACATCATCTCCTCCACCAGTCACAAATGACCATCCTATGCAGACCCGAGCCAAAAAAAAAATTACCAAACCCACTAAAAAGCTCACCCTCATCGCCACACCCACTGAAACCAAACCCACCATACCTACAACCCTAGCCCAGGCTATGCGAGATCCTAAGTGGCGTGGCTCAATGGGAGATGAGTATAACGCTCAACTACGTAACCACACGTTTGAGCAGGTTTCGCCGCATCCAGCTCAAAACGTGATTGCGACTAAATGGATTCATACTATTAAATATTTGCCTAATGGTCAACTTGACAGGTACAAATCACGATGGGTTGCACGCGGTGATAGTCAGGAGTATGGGATCGATTACGCTGAAACATTCAGTCCGGTGGTGAAATCCATCACAATTCGTCTAGTCTTGCAGTTAGCCATTACTTGCGACTGGAAAATTAAACAGCTTGACGTTAACAACGCTTTCTTACAAGGAACACTCACTGATGAAGTATATGTTTCTCAGCCTCCTGGTTTTGTTGATCCAGATCACCCACACCACATTTGTCGCCTCAAGAAAGCTTTGAACGGCCTCAAACAAGCTCCTCGGGCATGGTACCAAGAACTCAAGAATTTTCTCACTGAGATGGGCTGCCACAATTCACTAGCTGATACCTCTGCCTTCACCTACATCAATGGAGCTAATATCGTCTACATATTGGTATATGTCGACGATATCATCATAACCGGCAGCAGCAGTGCTCTACTTGATGGTGTGATACGTGTGCTGTCTGCTCGATTCTCTCTCAAAGATCCCACTGACATCCGCTATTTTCTGGGCATTGAGGCTACCCATACGCAGCACGGACTACAATTGATGCAGCGTAAATATATATATGATCTGTTGGCCAAGACGAAGATGTTAGAAGCTAAAATGGTCTCCACTCCAATGGCGACCTCACCAAAACTTTGTCTACAATCCGGAACTCCACTTGCTGATCCTCATGAGTACAGAAAAGTGGTTGGGAGTCTCCAATATCTGGCGTTTACAAGACCAGCCATCGCTTACAGCGTCAACAGATTATCTCAATTCATGCATCGTCCGACCGACGACCATTGGCAAGCGGTCAAGCGAGTGTTACGCTATCTTGCTGGAACACAGTCTCATGGTATCTTTCTCTCCTCTCGATCACCTATCACACTTAACGCCTTCTCCGATGCTGATTGGGCTGGTGATGTTGACGATTTTGTGTCCAAAAATGCATACATTTTGTATCTTGGCACCACACCGGTTGCTTGCTCATCAAAGAAGCAGACAGAAGTTGCGAGATCATCGACTGAAGCAGAATATCGTTCTGTAGCCAACACTGCTGCGGAACTAAGCTGGGTCTGCTCACTGTTAACTGAACTCGGAGTCACTCTTCCCTCGACACCAGTCATCTATTGTGATAATGTGGGAGCCAATTATCTGAGTGCAAACCCAGTTTTTCATTCTCGTATGAAACACTTGGCATTGGACTTTCACTTTGTACGGCAAAATGTCCAGTCGGGGGCTCTCCGGGCTGCACATGTCTCGACTAGAGATGATGCACTGACGAAACCTTTATCTCGCGTCCGCTACAATGAGCTCATACCCAAGATTTGAGTGACCAAAGCCCCTCCATCTTGAGGGGGAGTGTAGAGACTAAGTGTATATAAGGGTAGATTAGTAAATACTTAATACCTAGACATCTCTTGTACACTATATATATTTTGTAATCCTCCATTCTAATAGAATTAATTCATTCCCTAATCTATAATTATGTTATGTATAGGGAGCTGAAGTCAAAAAAAATTTAATGGTCTCTTCGAACTTGATAACGAGGTATTGGTGGAATTTTGTTGTGTCGTGGAGGAATCACATAACCGTTTGTATAGAATGAATAGGAGAATTAGGATTAATCGGAGCTCTAGAGATTAGGGTGGTACAACAAGGAACGTCTGACTCCCTCATTGATTTCTTCATCTCCCTAGGTGCTTCTATAGCTCAATACAAGACACCTTGTTGCATCAACTCTTCTGAAGCCTTAGCGGTTCTTGAAAACAGAGTTCTAGCTCAGGTTTTCGACAAATGCCCTCTGACTCATCTATCTATCTATCTATAATAATAAAGTTAACTTGCCTCTCTCCACAAGCGTCCATGTCATCATTTAGAATGGGCTTTTACTGACACGTAGCGGCTTCTAAAAGAACTTTTCACCTAGGCTCGAAAAATGAATGTTATTTTGGGGATAATGAATTTAAGTTGATGGGCTCCAAATGTTTTATTATTGGGCTGATAATGTTTTGTTTGTGGGCTGATGAATTTTGTTATCTCCACTAGCCAACTCCACTATAGTCTATACCGACCTGAGAATCACCCTCTTCGTCTTCATCGATTCCCATTTTTTATTTCTAGGGGTTTTGATGTTCTTCAGCTTCTGCTTTCAAACACCATCCATGGAGTTTCTAAAAGTTGATGAGAGACGATCATTAACGGAAAATATCTGGAGCAATTTTCTGTTCATGTCGTTTGGTCTAGATTTCATAATGCCTTAGAGCCGTTATGGGATGCATTCAATCGTTATCATTAACGACTATCTTAATTAACTCCTTTATCTCACTCCTAGCATGATTCCTCATTCAATGTACCTCCCTTTCTTCCCGTCCGTGAATCTCTTGCTATAAAAAGGTGTACCTTCATGCCCTGAACATCATCCTTTCATTCCGCACAACACTAAAAAATTTCTTTGAGCAGAATAGAATTCCGGTCTAGGACTGAGCCTCCTAAGCAGTGTCGCTAGATTTCTCCTCGAAGCTAGCCCGTCCTATCGATCAACTTGAACGACTGAATCAAATCAGAGTAATAATTGCAACAAGTTCCCGGGGAGAACACTGAAAGAGGTGGGGAGACTTCGCTTGGGTTACCATACGATGCATCAAAGAAAGAGGAAGAAGCACGAGAGCTGAAAGAAGAAGGTTCAGATCTGGAGACATAAGGTTTGAATTTGGAGGAAGATGTTTAAAAAAAATGTATTTATGTTACCGATCACACTTCTGAATCTAGATTTTGCCATGGAATAGTATTGGTGCCAAGTTACCTTCGTTAGGTCTTCAAGCCTACGCCTTGGTTCAGTCAACAATTGAACAAGCGATTAAGGTATTACACGTCAACCCTTCGGTTCCATTCTTTTACCTTTTTTTTTCTTTTATAGGCACTAATATACTCTCTTTTCGATTTTGGATTGGGTTCAGACACATTGAGGGTCACGGGAAAGAGGTAAAACATTTCTCATATCACCGAATTTAAGAGACCATATATGATGTTAAGTCTTTGTGGTTGACATGTCCTGCCTCTGCATGTTAAGTTCTCCTCATGCTATGATTCAGTTTACTAGATTGGTAGTGTATTGGATAAGTAATAGATTGTGGTTTCCTGAAGCGTAAGGCATTCGAAACTTTCGTTTGTCTTTATTTGGTTTGTATCATTCTTCATATTTCTATTACACTAGCAGCAAGTGTTTTTTTTTTTTGAAGAATCTCACGGGAAACATCAATTGGGAGATCGTAGGAGTCAACACCTTAATAAAGCTCAAGTCCTGAAGAAATTATTTACAAAGCACCACAAAAAGGAAGGAATAAAGGCTGACATGGAAACAGATTAGATCAATGAAGGAAGATCTTGAAACAAAGCTGACCATAACGAGAGCTAAGCTCAACGACACACACAAGGGTTACGAAAATCTTAATCATCACATCTAAAGAAACAACAATACTTTCTTTTGTCTATAAATCTCATCACTTTCTTATGAGTTTTTTGCACTGTTGAAACAGCTAAACCAATGCAATTCTAAAAATGTTAATAAAGAGATTCACAATACACACACTAAGAGCAAGTCCATCGGCGTCTCTTCCCGAAAAGTTTAAGCCAAACTGAAAAAAAATAAATGAAAAAGAAATTAAAAGAAAAGAACCTGTGTCAAAAATGGGTTTTATAGAGCTGTTAGGAACCCTTACTTGTCACTCTCCCATTAAACCTTACATTTATGACTCTCTCTCTCTTTCGACGGCTTCGTCGAGGTTCTTTGTCAAAATCAGTTTGGATTCATCCTCCAATTCTGATCTATCCATCTGCTCTCTCGATTCTTTCTTGAGATCACTCCATCTTCGATAGTAAAAGACCAAAGGAGGTTCTAATCGACATCACTCCATGTTCTCTGTCTGGATTCAAAGACGGTTCTGTTCCCATCTCCTCCGTCCTCTCCTGAACCGGACTCTCAATACCTGCCGTTGGTCGAATCGCCGATATGTTCCCTGACTTGCTAACTTCCGATCCCGAATCCGACATCCTACCGGTTCTTCACTTCTTGTCCGAAGAGATCTCGATCTCGCGAAGTCGATATCTCGCTTCTCCCGAAGATTGAGTACGTAGAAGAAGGGTTAGGGTTTACGAGAGAAGAGGTGGCGAAGATGGTGGTGAGGTCTCCGGCACTGTTGACGTACAGTGTGGATAACAACTTGGCTCCGAAAGTTGAATTCCTTTTGGAGGAGATGCGTGGTGACGGTAAGGAGGTGAAGAGGTTAGTTGTGGACATTTTAATAACTGGCTTTTAGAGCTCCATCTTAGGTCTCTTGTTAGAAGAATGTTAGTTACTCAAGCTCTCACATTTTATGCTGTGAATTTAGTTTAGGGTCTTGCTTAGAAGCTGAGTTTATTGTGTATCGAAATGATCATCGAGGTGGTTCGGGTATTGCTTAGTAGCTGAGTGTGCGTTTGGATTTGTTCTTTACTAATTGGGTATAGAATTGATTTATCAAATAGTTGTTCTTGATTAATGTTTACACAAGTTTTGCAGTGTACTAATTGGGTATAGAATTGATTAGCTTATGAGATTGATCTCGAGAAGGTGTATTGTTATCCTTTAACTAAGTTATACGTTTCATTTTTTTTTGTGTTTTGGTTTGAGGAATTGATCTCGAGAAGGTGTACGTGTGTATGGGAGACACTGAGGGAGATGCGGAGAACCATGTTCTTAAAGCAGAACGGTAGTCACAGGTTTGTCTCTGACTTCTAAATTTGCTCAACCACTTGTATATATGTGAATATTCTCATGAGTTGAATGCTTTTTATTTTTGTTTTTGCATTCTTCCAGATGTAAAACCTATATTAAATAGAAAGTTAGATGGTGAACAGAGCAGTTGGGGAGTTTCTTTTGCATTCATTACGGATTCAACATCAACAAAGCATCCCACTTGCACTGCAGTTACGAAGAGGTAAGTACAATTATCTTTTAATGCTTTGTTAGATATTGATATTTGTTAGTTGTGTTGATTTGATTTACATTTAGTTGTCGTGATGCTTTTAGTTTTAGGTTAGAACATTGATTGCCATTAATAATACATAAATGAAGTTATTTCAACAACTGAAATCTTAAAGTTGCCTTTAAAATCTGAACAATTCTTGATCCTTCTTATTTTCCATTTCCTTCGAATTCTTGATCCTTCTTCTTTTCTATTTCCTTCGAATCCATAACCATTTTTATGGATTCATATTCTAAAACTTCTAGCTTTATAGACCTCTTAAACATTCAACAACAAAACCCTCAACCTAGTTTAGACTTCTCAGTCTCGAATGTGTCTGGACTTGGTCCACATTGGGCTGAAGATGCAACCTTAGAAGGTCACACTGTGGAAGACCGCAAAGAGAGACGGAAGTGGACACCAACAGAAGACGTGGTGCTCATCAGTGCTTGGTTGAACACTTCAAAGGATCCGGTTGTTGGTAATGAGCAAAAAGCGATTGCCTTTTGGAAACGCATTGCAGCTTATGTTGCTGCGAGTCCAAAGCTTGCTGGTATGTCAAAGAGAGAGCCAACTCACTGCAAACAAAGGTGGGGGAAGACAAGAAACTTTGCCATTTCACATGTTTTATTTGTTTATAAAGTTGTTGTATTTCCACGTAAAGAAACAAGTTGTGTTTCAGAGTTTTCTTTATAAACAATGCAATTTCTCTTCTTTTATAAACTTTGCAAGTAGTGTTTTCTTTGGGTTTCTCCTACCATTTCACAAGAAACAAGTCTTTTTTTTTGTCTTTAATAATTTGCTCTTATCATTTTACCATTCCTTTGAACAAGAATTCATTTCTCTCACCATTTCTCTTTTCATTTCTCTTTTCATATTCCCCTAAATGGCTTCTTCTTCTAATGATTATGAAGACATGATGGACGAGAGATTCGACCAAATTTTCGATCAAAAATTCGAAAATCTTCTCCTTCAAAATGAAGCTCATCAAGAAGCGTCAAGGTCAAAATAGAAACGAGCCTACATTGAAAGACAACGAGAACAAGAACACATGCAGTTATGGAACGATTATTTTAGTGAAGATGCAACATATCCTTCTCACATGTTTCGACGCCGTTTTCGAATGAACAAGTCCTTGTTCATGCGTATTGTTGATCGACTATCCGCTAAAATCCCATACTTTCAACATAAAAGAGATGCTACTGGAAGGTTTGGTCACTCTCCGTTACAAAAGGCAACAGCAGCAATTCGAATGATGGCATATGGTTGCCCAGCTGATGCGGTCGACGAATACCTCCGACTTGGTGAGACCACCGCGCTTTTATTCTTGGAACATTTTGTTTAAGGAATTATAAATTTATTTGGAGATGAGTATCTAAGAAGACCCACGCCAGAAGATCTTCAATGACTACTCGATATTGGAGAGATACGCGGATTTCCCGGGATGATAGGGAGCATTGATTGTATGCATTGGGAGTGGAAGAATTGTCCTACTGCATGGAAATGTCAATATACATGTGGACCAGGAAAGCCAACCATTGTTTTAGAGGCTGTAGCTTCACAAGATCTCTGAATATGACATGCGTTTTTCGGACCTCCAGGTACATTAAACGATATCAATATTCTAGACCGATCACCGGTTTTTGATGATATATTACAAGGTCGAGCTCCTAAAGTGAATTACATTGACAACGGACACGAGTACCATTTGGCTTACTATCTCACAGATGGTATTTATCCAAAATGGGCTACTTTTGTCCAATCTATTCCACTTCCGCAAGGTCCGAAAGCATCCTTATTCGCTACAAATCAAGAAGCTGTACGTAAAGATGTCGAGCGTGCTTTTGGGGTCTTGCAAGCTCGATTTGCCATAGTAAAAAATCAAGCTCTTTTGTAGGATAAAATAAAAATTGGAAAGATAATGCGAGCATTTATCATTCTACATAATATGATCGTAGAAGATGAACGCGATGGGTACACACAGTATGATGTATCAGTTTTTGCACAACCGGATTCAAACCGAAGTTCACAAGTGGATTTCACGTTTTCTACAGATATGCCTTCAAATCTCGGCAATATGATGAACATTCGGAATCGAGTTCGTGATAGAACAATACATCAACAATTGAAAGATTATTTAGAACAATACATCAACAATTGAAAGATTATTTGGTTGAGAATATATGTACATCAAGATTTAAGCTAATCGTTTCTTTCTCGTTTACTATTTTTATTTGTATTTGTAATATGTTTGTATGTCATTAGTATTAAAAAAATTATGTATGCTTTTATTTTAAATCATTCTACTAAAATTTTTTTTTTAAGAACTCCTATGGGGTTCTTCCATTGGAGGAAGAAAAATTTATTTCCACAAACCAAGGTTCTAAACTTGTCAAATCACCTTATTTACTCTAAATTTAATGATTAGACCCCATTAGAGGTTCTAATGGATGGAGGTGGTCTAAGGTGTTCATGGGTGTTTGATTATGATTGAGTTTTTGTCTGTAGGGATGGGATATTGTAATAGCTTCTGCAAAATTATCAGTGTCAAAAATGGTTACTAACTTATATAAGCAACTGGTTTACAAAAAAAAGAAAAACTTAAGCAACTAAGAGCGTTATCTACAATTGAAATAACCAACACAACAAAATTTCCACAGAAAAGAAACTTCTCTCTCCAGAGAAGTATAGAAGATTCAACACAAAAGGTTCACCTTAAAAAGCTGGATGATAACACTAGAGCTACCCATGATGTTGGTAGAATTCACATTATGCATTGATCGTCCAGAGCAAGTACAAATCGAAAGCTGAGAAGATGGAGATGGTTCCAAGAAAGAAACAATTTCTTGAACAAGTTGTTGTTCAGAAGGAAAAGATCGAGCATCAAAAATGTTTTTCCCTTAACTTTGTAATCAAGAAATGTTTGTATTACTGATCATCTGAAGATTGTTTTGGGGGATAGATGGTGTTATTTTCAGTTGTTGAGATGAATTTATAACCATCTCAACAAAGGAATATTCACGGTGTGAGTACTAATTGTAAAGCGAGCAAAATCAACTTTATATTGGTTTATGAGATGAATTGGTGACTACCAAAGTAGCAGTTTTAGGGAGGATGAGAAAGATTGTGCCAGTTATATTTGAGCGCAACATGTACAGATACAATGCATTTGTGAAACGATTTGTCCCATAAGTGATGTGGCATAATTTTAGATAATTAGTAATTTAGCTGTCCAAAAAAAAGAGAGAATTAGTAATTTAGCAAATATTTATCTTTAAATTAGCCACTTACAAAATATAAGAACATAATATCTAACTGTTGTAGTATTTCTAAAGCAACAAAAACTAATACAAAAATTTACAAAATACTGTTGTAATATCTAACGATTTTCTTTTCTGAGCAATTTTTTTTTATCTATTCTGGAGACTGCCGAAGGAGGATGGCTTTAGTTATTTCCCTTGGATACTATGATATATATGGAAGGCAAGAAATGATAAGATTTACTCGAACAGGAATGGAAACCCGTTGGAGATTCTTCGGCTGCCTTATGTGGAATGTACGGTTTGGATGGAGGCTCAATTATTAGTGAACCGACCTCTGGAAAATTCCCAGCGTGGGAACTAGAGTTTGTTTATGGTATATATGGAAGGCAAGAAATGATAAGATTTACTCGAACAGGAATGGAAACCCGTTGGAGATTCTTCGGCTGGCTGATGTGGAATGTACGGTTTGGATGGAGGCTCAATTATTAGTGAACCTTGGAAAATACTAGAGTTTGTTCTATTGATGGAGCCTGGAAAGAAGATGACACATTTACAGGACAAAGGTGGTTCTGCCGAAAGAGTGGCTCGACAGATGTTATGATGGGGGCGATGAATCTTCGTAGAAGCCTGTCACCCCTGCATGATGAGTGTGAAGCACTAATTTGGGCAATTGAGTGCATGAAGACCCTACAATTTTCTGATGTAGTTTTTGCGACAAATTGTTCTCAATCGGTGAAGATGGTGTCGACACCTGAAGAATGGCCAGCTTTCTCTACACACATGGAAGCCGCAGTAAGACTTTCTTCTCTGACTTCCGGATCAGACATATTCCAAGAGTACAAAACACCTTGGCGGACAAACTTGCACGTGGTGCGAGGAGTTCTCCTTCAGCTATGCTTTATGGCGATTATATCCCACCGGTTTGGCTTGCTGAATCGGTTGGATCAGCTTAGTAGTTCTAAATGTTGTTGTCAAAAAAAAACATTTTTTTTTTACAAAATACTTTTATGCTAAAAGAGTAAACAATTTTATTTATTTACACATTACTTATTCAATAGTCTAAAACAAATGATACAAACATTTAAATAAAGGTAATATACCTTGAGTTATTCGACAAATATTTTATTTTAAACAGTTTATGAAAATGATATCAAACTCACAAAATATATATTAGAAGCGAAATTACATATTTAAATCAACATGTAAAAATTGACGCTAGCGTCGGAAAAGCTATAGGAAGTCTTCTCATTTTCACACAATAGAAGTAATCTTTGATGCGTTAAAAAGAGAAAAAACAACGAGTGCGAGAGTGAAACAAACCAACACATAGAAATAGATTGTCACCCACACCACAAATCATAATTTCAGAATATAAATAACAGTTTTGATGTTTCAAAAAAAAAACAACAGTTTTGAGAGACGATTCTAAAAATTCACACAACTGATAAATTCACACAATAGTTCGGTCTACATTATAAATTTATTAAAGAATAATGTATACGAATATGTTATGTTTTTTTCTAAGTAATGTCTTCTAATGTTTTCGAATTGAGCTCCCTTGACTGTTTGTGTAATTTGTTTTTGAATTTGTAGTTTTTCAATTTCACTTTTTTTTTTGTTAAACAATCTCCCATATTTTCCAGATTTTTAATAATTAAAGAATATTGTTTTAAATTATTCGAATATGTTTTCGATAATATAAATGTTGCTTGCCCTATGTTGTGAAATCGTTAGCTATTTAGATTGATTTACTCATTATCAGATCAATACGTTGGTGAAATTGTGAATCACTTAGAAAGTGTTGTAGACCTGAACTCTGGACTCTAGATAAGTGTTGTTTTGTAAAGGAGGAAATTTTAAAAAGTCGCACTTGCTAGAAATCAAACCCTGGCCGACGGATTTAATACATTACTTACCAATTACCACTGTGCTACAATACTCACATTGTTTCCTTATTAGATTTAAAATATAAGTAGATTTCGATCTTTATATTCTAAGGGGAACATTATTTTTGTTTACAAATTTTTACAAATTATAATTGCAACAATAATTATGTTTTTTTAAGGTTTTTTACATTTTTACACGTGTAAGAAAACTAAAAATGACATTTCACAAATGATTCAATCTAATTTTACAATGAAATTTCTCAAATAGTTATTTAATTTTAAATATTTATATTTGAAATTTTTTGGACTTTGATTTGGTCATCAAGCATTTTAAGCCTGTCTCGACAGTAGTAAGCATAAATAACTATGGAAAATGTTTCATAAGGTAGAAACATACATAACATAACATGCATAGCATAACATGACATAACATAACATTCAAGCATGATGATGAGCATCATAATCACCACCACACTATTATTCTAAACAGTAGTGTCGAAGACCAGACCCATTTTAACTAGTAATTAAGCACTCATGATCAGCGAAACTTGTCACTAATTAATCATGATTAACATTTCGGGGTTGCAACATTGCAACTGCTGGCAACTTTCTTGGCGTTTGGAGAGTTAACGTACTGGCTGAGGGTAGGGTTCCTCAGATATCCACAAAGGCATGGCTTCTGCTCTCTCAGCTTGGCGCAGCACGTTGCTGACGGCGGCGAAGCTGACATAAACGCCGGCGAACATGAAGCCAGTTCCGTCGGCGAGCATGTCACTCCCTCCGCCACCGGAATGTTTGCCACCGTCACCAGGAGAAGCGCTACGGCGAGAGCTAAACTGGAACCCCACATCACCTTTACCATGTTACTTCTTCTTTGATTCTGTGTCTTTGTGGTTGTTCTTTTTTTTGAAACACCTTTGTGGTTGTTCTGCTTTTAGTAATCAGTATGTTCAATATCCATTGAGAGTGCTTTCGATTTATAGATAAGGAAAGTAAAGGCTTAGCTTTTTTTTTTTCTTCAATTTACCTTTTTTATCATTATTATAGTTAAAATTGTTTATTAAGTAATCAAACCTAAATGTGGAGAATTAGTTAATTAATTTATTGGTTAATAAACTTCGTTCACTTCATTGTAAATGTTAGCTAGCTCATACTTTAATCAAATTCGTGCATTGATGAAACGTGACTAAAAAGAAATGTTGAGCACTGTTTAGAAATCTTGTAATTCATGTGACATCGATCATCCTTTTTTATGAGTTATTGTGATATTATAATTTTTACTAGATATATAAAGCTCGGTATGAGTATGACCGTATGTGTTATGTTCTGAGAAAGAATTTGCAAAATTCTACACTTTATGATATGGCCACGCGATTACGCGAATACAGAATATTGATTCATTGTTTAAACCCAATTTCCATAGAAATTTATGTTTTATTGGTTGTTCTATTCCGGTCTGACTATCCAAACTATCTCAAGTCTGAGTAATAAAATAGTTTTCTATTGTCAAAAAAAGAAAAATACACGGAAAGAGGATATACTGTCACCTTTCACTGGAAATTTGTGTGGACCTTAGATACCCCAAATTAATAATAAAAAAAAGTTGCAAAATAAGTTTCTATTCTAAACTTACAAGTTCACTCATTGAGTTTTAATTAATCCCTTCTTTTTCTTTTTTATAGAATTTATATTGTCTGTTTAATTTTAAACAAACAATTATATATATATATATATATTCAAAATAATTAAACATATTTCCAAGAAAAAATATTTTCACTCGAAATGAATTAACCCCTCCCACTCCTTCCAAAAGTATAACTTGTAGGACAAACATATTATTTATTTACTTTTTACCAGGAAAAAAAACATTATTTATTTTGACCCTTTAATTTATGTCGACAATGTTGTCTAACTGTTTTTTGTCTCCATATATCTGCATTATTGTCCTTTGACACAACCCCTTTCGATTAAATACACACACGTGGCCTGCAGTTTGTGGTTCACATATTAACATGTCTATTCTTCAAAAAAAAAATTGAAATCTTTGATTCTTACAAAATATTGATTGATGATTGGAAAAATGAGTCCAAAATGCAAGGTGAGCATAATCGACAGAAAATCACTGATTTAACTGTTTTAAATCAAAGCCAGATGATTTACAGTTTTAAACCTTCTCATTTTGAAATAAGCGCAAGCTATTATCATTATTTATTACGTTAGTCGACGAAAAATAGTTTCGGCAAAAAGAAAGAAATTGATACAGTTTAAAAAAAAAAAACTGATACAGTAATATATTAAAAGGAAGATAAATGAACATTTACATGTCGGTGAGCTAAATTTTCAAAATGAAGTTAGTAATATGCAGAAGAAGAGTGCGGTTCAGAAATGAACATCACTCTAAAGATGACTATATTTTTTAATGTATGTTGTTGGTAGTTTGATAGTTTCCAGTTGTGTTCATAATGAATAGCATACACATAATACAATTTGAGTGCATTAACTCAATAGGTTTTCTGTGAAAAGTCAAAAGACTGGTAATTGTTGTAAGTTGTGTACCACTACGGACTAAACTTTACTGTAGTGCCACCTCTTTGTACGATTTCTTGTAAATTAATTTATTATTATACCTTGCGACAATGTGAATACCCCACTTTGTACGATTTCTTGTACTCTACACATTTTGCAGAGTAATAAAAAGCAGAGTAAAATGTATATGGACCCACCAAAGTAGAGTAAACTTTTTCCCTAGTTTCATGGAGTGGAAATATTATCGCTGGAAAAAAAACAAAACAGTCTTTTTTGAACGACATAAAGTGTGTGATTGGTAAAATCTGAGCGTAAACCGGAAAAACTTTTTATTGTAAGTTGTGTACCACTACGGACTAAACTTTACTGTAGTGCCACCTCTTTGTACGATTTCTTGTAAATTAATTTATTATTATACCTTGCGACAATGTGAATACCCCACTTTGTACGATTTCTTGTACTCTACACATTTTGCAGAGTAATAAAAAGCAGAGTAAAATGTATATGGACCCACCAAAGTAGAGTAAACTTTTTCCCTAGTTTCATGGAGTGGAAATATTATCGCTGGAAAAAAAACAAAACATGTGATAACAAAAAAATGTTTACTCCAAATGTGGTGGGTCCAAGATAAAAAGTTTTTCCGGTTTACGCTCAGATTTTACCAATCACACACTTTATGTCGTTCGAAAAAACGTACTCTACACATTTTCATATACCTAAAAATAGGCACAGATGCATTGTTGTAAGCACTAAGAGCAAGTTCAATGCTTAGAGGGTTCTAATGATTAGTTTTAATGGTTAATTGTG
The DNA here is from genome assembly GCF_000695525.1 of Brassica oleracea var. oleracea. NCBI lineage: Eukaryota > Viridiplantae > Streptophyta > Magnoliopsida > Brassicales > Brassicaceae > Brassica > Brassica oleracea. Next base: position 2,744,858 of record NC_027755.1, read on the forward strand.
TATTACGAAGTTTAAAACTCTTCTTAATGTAATTAGTTTTGTCAAAGTCCAATGGGAGAATCCCTTTGAGGTTCTTAATTTTTTTTTTCTTAGAAGTTGAATTATTAAATTTAAATTTTACAAAACTTATAAATTATTGGATTTCATAAAATTTAAACAAATATGACATAAGTACATATTAAAAATAGAAATACAAATTTATAATTAAAATTTTTAAACAACCATGAAAGAAAAACATGAGAATATGTCATATGCACAATATACAAAACACATGAGACCCAAAGACATTGTTGAACAACAACAAGGTTAACGTTGGTGAGACTTGCTTGATGAGAATATGTTCATATGCAGTAACTAAGACATCTGTTTCAACTCCCTTAAGATGAATATTCGCCCCATATACCTGCCAAAAGAAATCATCATATTGTTAGAACAGTTGAATAAAAAAAGGAAACACCTTTAAGAACAGAACAAGGAGATTAACCGAGTTACCCTCAATAGGTTTTGTGCTTCTCTTCCCTGTCTTCCTTTGGATATAGCCTGCAACCATTGTTGTTAGACAATAGAAAACAAAGAGGTAACAAAAGATGGGAGTGAGTGAATGAAATTACCATCTCTCCAATAGCAGTTGAGGCAATAGAAGGGATGTTTCTATAAGACAACCCAGGCACATCAATGACATTTGATTGCTCCACAAGCTTTATGTCCAACTCCACAAGCTTTATGTCTTTGCTCCACCTGCAAGAACATAACATGGCTCACATGTTACATGTTTATGTAAACCAATGAAAGGTAACGCAAAAACAGAACATGGCATAGAGGATCAACATTTTTCGATCATGGCATAGAGATGTGAATCTAACACATAAAGAGAAACCAAATCTAACACACAAAGAGAAACCAAACGATACGACCACGAAGAGACTAGCAACACACTGATTATTGGTCCGTAGTAGTTTTAACAAGAATCATTTTAAGAACAGAGATAAAGTCTAGGATCAGACAACAGTAAACCAACAAAACCATGTATCTCCAGTGTCAATCATAATCAAAGAAGCAATTCAACAGAGAAACATGTATCTCTGGTGTAAATATCACTAAACCAATATCTGATTCGCTTAAAACATGAGATTCTAAATAAAGAGTGATATCAAGGGAAGTAACAAGCATATGTTCATACTAACTATCTATCTAGACAAAGACAAAAAGAGACACGAGATCTAACTGACCTTGCCAGAGATAATAAGCCAACCTCATCATCAAAACCAAATTTCAATTCCAACGAGATTTCATACAAGCGAGCAAATAGATCTCAAAATATTCAATTCTGAGATAAGCTATAGATAGATTTCATACAAGCCAGCAACAAGATCTCAAAATATTCGTTCCTAACATCAATAACTATCCTAAAACGATCTAGAAACTGCGATTTCCATTTGACATCTTCTCCACTGATATATATTTCTAAGCTTCGAGTTCACTAAATAGATAGCCAAATGCATATAAGAACATGATGATAATATTTACCTGCACAATCCATTGCCATGATCAAGCGTAGACGGGGGATGAGATCAGTATAGTCCATGGTAGAGCAGTAAGCCTTAGCACAGTTACGCAGATACGCATGGCTTCTCTCTTTTTCCCTCAGCCTTTGATAGCTCTCTTCAACCTCTTCATCTTCAAACCTTAGCAGCTAAAACGATAATGTATACTTAAGATTCATTCCAATGACAGAATCTCAGATTAAAATTGTGACACCCGTCACCTCCTATATGGAGGACAGCGTGTCACCCCCGACGCGTCATCATACAACAATGTGATACCCGTCTCCCTGACACTAAGGACGACGGGCCACCAACAATATCCCGTAATATAAAAGCCCATAAACCCGACAACTCTCACCCATGCCCAAATAAAATCCGAAAGAAAAGTCCAGTAGCACCAAGTCCGTCCAAATATCACATACTTGTTTGTCTCACCTGAAAAGGGGAAGAGTGAGGGGTGAGCGACAGGGGAATCGCTCAGTGAGGTATGGGATGCCACCCCGAAGTCCATGGACCCGGACATAGCACTCCGAATAAATATAATTTAATT
>NC_027755.1:2748790-2749943 GCF_000695525.1 Brassica oleracea var. oleracea
GGTCTACCATAAATAACCCTTGTATAGTAATTTTTTTTTTTTTTTTTTTTTTTTTTTTTTTTTTTTTTTTATTACTCAAAAGATAGCTGTCGATATAGGCAAACTCTGGTATAGGTAGATGCTTTCTGAAATTCCATCTCACGCAATCTCTGAACATATCCTTTAAGTTCTGACAATATGTCAACGGGTGATAAGATGTACTCATATGATCTTTGTACCAAGTGCCTTCCGAAAGGCTTTCTGAAATGTAGATGTGAACTTCGATTCCCAATCCGATACAATGTTGACATCCATGAAATTTCTCAAACTCAATAATGTAGGTCTGCTCCAATTGATTAGCCCTAATTATCTTCTTAATTACTTAGGAAATGGGCTGACTTGGTAAGTCTATCCATGACTACCCATGTGGCATCCTTTCCACATATGGTGATTTAAAATCCAATAACAATGTCCATAATCACCATGCCTCATTTCCACTCCGGCAAAAGCAAGCTCAAAAAATAACATAATAGACAACTGATCCTCTGTCATTGCCCTATAACATGTCTGACACCGCGACGTAATGTAGCTACAAACATCTTCATACTACACCAATTATAGTTAACTCTTCATATCTTTGTACCCTTTGGTGTTCCCGATGGGTAGAGAAACACGAGTGATATGTTTGTTGTAAGATTCTTTTTCTTAACAACTTATCGTCCAACACACAAACTCGGTTCCAGTACAAGTATATCCTGCTCAAAGCTGTATGATATCCAATACTCTCAATCTCGATCTGTTCAACCAAATCCAATGCTAACTTGTGCTTGCGTATCCTCCATAGCAAAACTGCATGCTCCAATCCTCAAGGACATCTGTCTCTCCATTGATAGTAATGGCACCCAACCTGAGACTAGCAAATCTCCAACTCATGAACCTTCTTGGTTCCTGAGATACAGCTCATACGCCTACCCAAGGCATTTATCACCTGGTTGTCCTTACCAGATAGTATGCGATATCTAGACTATAGCCTGTTACAAACTCAATCCAACTGCACTGCCCAAGTGCAATTTTTAATCAGTGAAGATAAATATCATACTCTAATGATCCCATAGAATCTGGACTTCCTTCCCGTACAATCACGATCTCCAAAACTATAACGCAAATACCACTA
>NC_027755.1:2750396-2752770 GCF_000695525.1 Brassica oleracea var. oleracea
CATATCTGAAATCAGATCGAAATTCTGAGTCAGAACGCCTTTCGAACGGTCGAAAACGGAACTGGTCAAGGTTTGCGGAAAAGTCAACCCTCTGGTCAAAGTCAACCCGGTCAAGCTTTGACCAGAAATCGATTTGACTAAACCGACCGGTTTACCCTAACCGAACCGAAATCAATTTAAACCGGTCAAACCAGTCAATCCACCGGTTTACCGAGTCAACCGAGTTGACTCACCGGGTTGACTCGGCCGAGTTGACCGAGACGCCGGCGAGTCACCGGTGTCGGTCACCGGTGGCGACGGCGGAGCTTACCAGCGGCGAAGACGGCGGTGACGATTTCCGGCGGCGGCGCGTGAACGACACGCGCGAAGTCGACGAAACTTGTGGGGGCGCGTGCGGCTTCGTACGGGCTCCGATTGAGGCGTGGTTCCGGCGGCGGCGCGTGAACGACACGCGCGAAGTCGACGAAACTTGCGGGGGCGCGTGCGGCTTCTTCCGGGCTCCGATTGAGGCGTGGTTGGCGGCTACGGCTTCGTCTCGTCTAGAGGAACACGATGATGGTCTTGGATTCACAAGATTCATCACGGTTAGAAAGTTATTGTCGATTTACTAAAACGGCCGAAACTTAACTCAAAAACATGGCGGTTTTCGATTACCTTTGGTTGCGGATGATGGTGGTGACGAGCTTGACGACGTCCTGGCGTGTGGTGGCTCCGGCGACGAGCTCAGGTGAGCTTTCTCCCTTCATCTTCTTCTTCTCTCTCTTTCTCTCTCTCTCTCTCTTTCTTAATTTTTATAGAAGATGGAGATGGTGGGAAAAGTGGAGTTGGTGGAAAAGAAGGTGAAAGTGGTGGGGTTGGGGAAAGAAGTGGAGATGGTGGGATTGGGTCATTACAAAAATCTCAAGCAATCAATCACACTTACTTCAGCACGGTGTTGTTCATGGCGAGAAGATTCGAGATCATTCGGAACTGTGGATCTGAGACAGAAAAATAAAACCACGAAGAGAGAGACGACCAATACAAAAAGGGCACGTGTGGGGTGCTTAGCGGTTCCAAAACCGTTTAGTTAGACACCCGTTTTCTTGATTTTTCCCTTTTTTCATTTTTTAAGAACCACCTCTAAAAGCCTCCGTTGGAGGTGGTCTAAGATCATCACTCCAGATGATTGGAGGTGGTCTAAGATCATCACTCCGGATGATTGGTGAGTCGTGTAACGATTATCAATCATTATTATTGCGTGCCTTTATGTTTGAGATTCTAAGGATCGGCCGCTTGAAGCTTTGTTGCTATTTCTATTGTTTTCCCCCTTTTCTACTTTGCGGTGCTCAAGTTAGGGAAAATAGCGAATTTTGACCTGTACAATTTCGGTCTTGTTTTTTAGACCCAAAAAGTAAGTGTAAATTCATACTTGAACTCTATAACTATTTAAACTAGGGGCATAGCTCCCGTGCAAGCGCATAGTCGGGTACGTTGTTGATGAATTGTGTAGTTTTTTGTGTACGAGATTTTGTCCTTTTTTTTTACATTTGTTTTTTCTGGCTTAACTATAATGGCGATGAATGAAACATTGGAAGTCACACAGTTTAATTAGGTTAATATAAGAATAACAGGCAAATTCATATGTATTGATATTTTCATATCTTATCTTCGTTATGATTTTATCGACCATTAGCGTTATTAGCACTTTTATATTCAAAAGCTGGGGTTTATGGGGTTGGTTAGTGTCTAATGAGTTAGTTGTTAGTATTTTATTCTTAAATAATGTAAGGGAAATGAAATAAAATCTGATTTTAAGAATTTTGCAAATTATACAAAAAATAATTTAATGGAGACAAGAAAAAAAAAATAATATCAATACTATTAAAGCAGAATCCCTAATAGGATTCTGCCCCTGGCTTTTCAAGTTATTTACCACCAAATGCCATTCCCTTTAATTTTTTTTAAAAAAATCGTCAATGACTTAAGGCCCAAGCCGAATGCATACTATAAAGGCCCAAACCGTATGCATACCTGAATAATCCTTATTTTTTAAAACATCATCAATGCCCTATAACATGAAACCATCTTCATCTTTTCTCAAGCCCTATACCCTAAAATGAAAAGGCTTAAAAGATGAAAAAAACTTCCGCACAACTCACGTGTGCAAATAAAAATATGACATTTTTACTAATAATATTTTTCAAACCTTATACCCGAACGTATTCATACGCATTCTCATGTTTTTTACAGAAAAAGATTTTAAAAACATAACCTAATGGTTAGTTTATTCCATATTACAAAAAACATATTCAATATTTGTTAAATGTATATATATATATATCTATGAGAAATCAATTATTTTAAAAATTAACCAATCCCATATCTAATAGATACG
>NC_027755.1:2753024-2758157 GCF_000695525.1 Brassica oleracea var. oleracea
ACATAATATTCCCTATAAGATTTTCCGATTAAAAAGGTGGAAGGTATGTAGCGCCTACAATCACGGTGCAAATGTACAACCAAATTGAGAAAATGAAGATACACAGAGGCTACATTCAAAGTTCAAAAATATCTTTCTATACTCTAGATTGCGTGTAACTTACTCACAGAATATATTTTAAAAATTTCTGGTAACTGCATTTAGTACTATTAACGATAAAGATCTCGCAAATATTTAGAGTAGCCTACAAGTTTTCAAATAACCTAATCTACTCTTCCTATAACCTCTTCCTATTATAAATACCCACGCCTCTTCCTAAAACACTCATACCGCAAAACCAAAAGAATGGCTTCTAAAGCGCTCAACAACACAGCAAATGATTCTAAACAACAAATCACCGGCATCAGCGACTTGAAGCCAAAGCACACTACTAAGATGGTTCATGTCAAGGTTCTACATTCCTGGTCACAAAACATCAATCACGGGGGGGAAACCATGGAATTCGTATTGGCTGATGAGAATGTAAGCAATCCAAACCTTTTCAATAGAATAGAGTTTTTTATAAAAAAATTGTGTAATTTGAGCATTGATATTAATTGATGTTAATATTTCTAATTTATTTAATTGTAACATGTACAAGGGGCATAAAATTCATGCAAGCTGCAAAAAGACTTACTTTGAGAGTAAAGGAAGACTTCTTCTGGTTGGAGTATGGCGCAACATCAGAAACTTCCAAGTCAGGCCTGCGGGAGGAGCATATCGCACAACAAACCATATCTACAAGATTTCATTCAATCAAGCAACAGTCGTTACTCGGTCCAATTTCATGAATGATGAGTTATATCTTAATTTGGTCGATTTTCAAAGCGTTTTATCTGAAACTCTTGATGAAAAACTGCTAATAGGTAAAGACGTGATCGATAGTTTCTACAATTATATTGTGTACGTGCTACATTTAATAACTTTGAAAATATTTTGATTAATAGATGTGCTGGGCCAAGTTTTGGATAAGTTGGAATACGAACATTCAGTAGCCCTTTAATATTTTTTTCAGTGTTATATATTTGTTAACGATCAAGGTCTTTCATGCAGGAGAGGAAAAACAATTTCTAAGCTCTGATTCTATTGATGCTTCAGATAGGTTTTCTGTTATTGACCAAGCTCTTACTCCAGATTTTTTAAACAGAATCAAAGCATCAGGATTGCCAAATCACAGTTTGCGACTGAAAGTGGGTTGTCCAGTGATGTTGCTAAGAAATATAGATCCTGTTGGTGGATTGATGAATGGTACTAGACTCCAGATAACAGAAATGTATGACTTCATGATAAAGGCGAAGGTCATTACAAGGGAAAAGGAAAAAATTGGCCGAACTGTGCTAATTCCTAGACTCTCTATAACTCCTTCAGATAAAAAGTTGCCATTCAAAATGAGGAGGAGACAATTGCCTATTAGTGTAGCATTCGCCATTACTATCAATAAAAGCCAGGGTCAAACATTGTCTGAAGTTGGAATTTATCTACCAAGACCAGTTTTTTCTCACAGACAACTATATGTTGCTGTTTCCAGAGTGACTTCAAAGAAAGGATTGAAGATATTGATTGTTGACAGTGAAGGTAAACCTCAACGTCAAACAAAAAACGTGGTCTTTAAAGAGATTTTCGATAATCTTTAGTTTTCTTTGTTTGTTTTATCTTTTATAGTTTGGAACTACTGTTTTCGTTTAATTATTTCCATACTATCGTGCTTTGTTTAGTTACTGTTTTATATTAATAAGTTTTGCTTATATTATTATTAGAACTTTTGGAAAAGTTCGAAACATAGAGGATCCTAATATTTTTATTTCATGATGAGGCTGGAAACCCTCAATACCAAACAATGACTGTTAGAAACAAACATATTTGAATTGTGCAAAAATTTTATATTTCAAAACATAACATGAAATGCCATATAAGTCAGATGCCAGCTTCATCTCTAATCAAATTTTACACACTAAATTTTAAGTCTCTAATGTAGGAAACACGTCTACTGCAATCAACATTCATCAAAAAATCTTCCGGTTTATTCCCCTAACTACCAGTTTCAGTTCGAAGCCTAATTACTACAAATTTAAGCTTTTAAAATGCACTTACTTTAGTTTGTATTTCTTTGCTGTCATGTCTCTGTCCCATGTCCTTCAAATGAATAAAACTTCTGCCTCTATACCTTTGACTGCCCGACCTGCACATGAATTGTATATATTAAGTCAACTCACTAAGTATAAAACGTATACCGTTTCTCATGTATAACCCAAATAATAAAGCTATAGGCAGAGACTTATCTGTGTACTGTAAGGCTTTCCTAACTTTGTGTAATGTCCCTCTCAATCTCCTCTTCTGTACAACATACTGCACCACATGTACATCAATTGTATATTTGATTAAGTTAACTAACTAAAATCTAAAACATATACCGTAAGTCAATTCTAAATCAACCAAATAAACCTATAGTCCGAGACTTATCTGGATCAGTGCTTTCCGAGCTTGGTATGTATGAAGAGATACTTTATTTTATCAGATCGTCTTCGGACATAAACAAAAACATCAGATTCTCATCGGAATAAACAGATTTATCATCGGATCACACATGCAACATTATCTGAAAAAAAAACATAAAACTTAAGTTCGTAACGAATGGTTTTTATGTGCGTACAATCTAATGACCAACAAAACGGTCGGATTCGTGTTATACCTTCGTAGATCGGTGATGATGGATCATGTCGCATCCGTTCTTCCTTTACAATTTCCAGAGAGAAGCAATTTTTAAAAAAAGTTTTTTACTTAAAAAAAAACGAAAAGTAAGCAACAGATTTAACTAAAACAGATTAGTTGAATCGGGCTTTCAAAACTTACATGCTTTTATAAGATCTTTGACTTCCTCTTCGATCCAAGTTCTTAACAAGATCTGAACAGATCTGAGATCTCCGTGCTCTGTTCCGTGGACTTGAGAAAGAGCTTTTACTCTGTGAGCTTTTATTCTGTCAATTGCATGTGGTTTCAATTGTTAAAAACCAAGAACAAAAAATAACAAAGATTTAATCATCGAAGAATGTACTGTAATACTTACCTTTTATAACACACTGAGATGAACAAGACATGAGATTACTCCTTCTGATTATTTTGTTCTATCTTCGAATCGGAAACAACGAGGATCGTCGATTACTTTTCTAATTTGAGAGAAGTTACGGAGAAAAGGAATATGTCGGCAAAGTTATTGTCTTTTTACTTTCACTATCTGATTTTTTAATAATACTAAAGAATCAGATTTTTTTGTCTTTTTAATTTCAACATAAAGAAAATATTTAATATATTTTTGGACCATCTTATAGTGTCTCAAGCCGAGTTATATATGCCAAAAAGAATTAATTCATATTCCAATGTGGACTAATAAGATTGAAAAATAATTTCAACATCCCATTTAACAAATCTGACAAAATGATATTAATTACACTTTAAAAAAACTTTACATAATTAACACTAATCATCTACTGCTACCCTTACATATAGATAAAGATCATCCAAAAAAAAGAAGAAAACTACAAAACTATACAAAACAAATTATATTTTTTTCAAATATTTTATACAAGATTATGATCAAAAGAGATAACATTAAATATATTTTTTTGCGGACAGTTTAAGTTTTATGAATAAAATCCCGCCCGTTCAGGCGGGTCCGAATCTAGTACGTGTTTATTAGTGTAATTTTGATTCTAAAATTATGTTGTATATATATTGTGTTAGTTGTAATGTATATGAGATTCAGGGTCGAACGGAATGGTTAGGGATAAATATTTATTTGTGAGGAAATATATGTTTTTATTTTGTTTGATGTTTATAACTGAAGTTGAAAATTGTACTGAAATGATATTGGAGGTTAAAACATGATAACCTTCCTTATTAATAGTATCTAAGATGGACTCATAGATTACTTTCCCTACACAGTTGACAACTTATATTTGTACGAAAGTTGACAACTTATATTTGTACGAAGCCATTGATCAATGCAAAGAAAATGGAAATTATGGCCGCATGTACGAGAGCAAATATTGTTCACATAGTTGTAATTCTCGAAGCAGATAGTGCATATATCGTTTTCCTCTTTTGTAGTTGGAGGCCTATTAGTTCCCTCTTGGTCCGTGATGATTAGATCAACGTCAAGTCTTACAGTAGCGTTTTGATTGTAGTCTCTGATGGTTAGAGTAACTTGAAGATCATTAGCTAAGATATTGTCCTTCTCTCTTAGTAAATTCATCACAAATTGGTTAGTCTCTTGAATAAGGAATCTTGAGTCAGGGTGATGAATGTCATGATATGTTAACATAAATTCCATGCTCTCAGTCGTTGAGTCATTAAAATTACCTTGATTATCAATGATAGATTGTAGCTGGAAGTCGATGATGACAGATTGTTGTGTGTTGGCCATGACTCTTGGGGCTGACAAGCTTGTTTTTAGGAAGAATGAAGTTTACTTGGGTAAGGGGTATGTTAAGGATGGAGTGGTCAAGATGAATGTAATGACAATCCTTCTGAAAGTTGTAGCTCCAAAAGTTTCAATGAATAAGAAGAAGCCATATGCTTATTTGATTAAGTCTTTTAATATATGACATGAATTCTTAGACCATCTGAACTACAACTAGATACAAAGATTAATGAATCTAAATATAATCCCAAAATACAAAACAAGTAATGAAAATGTGAAATATGTGTGCATGGTAAGCTCACAAAACGCCATCACCTTGAAAGAGCCAACGAACCTCTAGGTTTAATTCATACTGATTTACGTGATTTAAAATACACACAAACTAAAGTTGGGAAAACATACTTTGTGATCTTCGAAGATAACTGCACAAAATATTGTTATGTATATTTATTACGTAGCAAATATGAAAACTTAGATATATTCAAGGAATTTAAGCTCTTCGAGGTTGAAATCAGGTTAAAACAACTATAAAGATAGTTAGAAGCAAAAGAGGAGGTGAGTATGATGGTCATTTCGATGAATTATGTAAAGAACATGGAATTGTCCATCAAACTACAAATCCTTATTCACTAGAATGTAATGGAGTTTCTAAATGCAAAAATTGAACTTTAAAAGAA
>NC_027755.1:2758239-2764126 GCF_000695525.1 Brassica oleracea var. oleracea
GGGGGGGGGGGGGAGGGGGGACCATTGATGCTTACAGCTAATTATATCCTGAACAAAATATCACAAAAATTTACCATATGGATAATGGAAATGTAATTTACCTTTGTATAAATACCTTAAAGTGTGGGGATGCTTGGCAAAATTTATTGTACCGCCTCCTAAGAAGGTCACTATTAGACCTAAAACAATGGATTCCATCTTGATTGGGTATGCATATAACATAAATCTGAAATATCCGACCTTCATACAATCATCAAATCATGCATCTTTCTTCGAGAATATTTTTCCGTGCAAGGAAATTTTTTTGAAAAAAATGTCGAGAAGAAAGAGACGACGAAAATGTCTCAAAAATTGGAAAAAACGTCGATATTTTGATATTTCAGAAAATTAAACACAAGATGAACTTAGAAGGCGCAAAAGAGCTCGAAAGAAAAAATCTTTTGGTGAAGATTTTTTTTTATGGTAATTTTAGTAAAAAATGATCCACGAACTTTGGCAGAAGCCATGTTTTGGAATGAAGCAGTCAAAAATAAATTCAATATTATTATGCAAACTTATACATGGTATGTAACCAATTTACAACCAGGATGAAAAGCATTAGGGATTAGATGAATTTTCAAACAAAAACTGAACTCTGATGGAACAAGTGGTAAATACAAAGCCATGCTTGTTATTTAAGGATTCCGACAAAAAGATGACCCATAATATTTTGACACTTATTCTCCGGTAAAGAGAATAACATCAATAAGGCTGATGATATAACATTAAGAAATCTAGAAATGCATCAAATGGATGTAAAAGCCGCCTTTCTAAATGGTGATTTAGAAGATGAGATTTACATGAAACAACCTTAGGGTTTTGTCATTTCCGATTTGTAAAGTCATTTTATTTGCTCAAACAAGCTCCTAAACAAAAAACACATAAAATTGACAACACAATGATGTGAAATTGTTTTAAAATTAATGAATGCGAGAAATGCATATACTATAAAATACCAAAATGAGTAGGTTTGCTATGCTTATATGTTGATGATATGCTCGTAATTGGAAACAATAAAGACATAATCAATAAAATAAAGAAAATGCTCAAAGGAAAATTTGACATAAAAGATATGGGATTAGTAGATGTTTATTCTCGGAATTAAAATCACAAAAAATCAAGCAAAATTATCATATCCCAATCCTATTATGCTCAACGGTATTATAGATATTTAAAAATTACTCTAATGGCATGAAAAAATCCAGTTAGATCCTGAACTTCAATTGACAAAAATCAGGAGAAGCGGTACCACAAAATGAGTAAGTATGTGTGATTGGAAGTCTAATGTACTAGAATAATTGTACTAGACCAGATTTAGCGCACACACTAAACGTTCTGAGTCGATATACAATTAATCCATGTCATAAACACTAGAAAGTTATAACGAGAATACTCAATTACTTGCGCTATAACAAAATTTATGGGATGCACTATGGTAAAAAACCTGCAATTTTAGAAGGATACAGTGATACTAATTGGATATCAAATTCTAAAAACCCAAAACCCACAAGTGCATATGTTTTTACACTAGGAGGGGCAGCAATATCGTGGAATTTAACCAAAAAACAGTGTTACCAAGTTCCACCATGAAATCTGAGTTCATAGCCTAAGACAAAATAGCTGAATGGCTTAGAAAATGTTTGGAAGATATTCCTATGTAGGAGAAATCTATGCCATGTATACAAATATATAGTAATAGTCAATCGTCTAAAGCTCGGGCTCAGAATAATCTCTACAATGGTGAATCTCTCGTCACATCAGAAGACGACATAAAACCATTAGAAAACTTATTTTAAACATTAATGGTAATCACAATATAGTAACATCAAATCAGCTAACAACCTAGTGGATCTATATGCTAAAATTTTCCACAAGATGTTGTTGCTAAATCATCAAAATGAATGGGTTTAAAACCTATGACAAATGAGGATGCTTCATGGCAACCCTACCTATCATGACTAGAGATCCCAAGATGTAGGTTCAAAGGGAAACAAAATAAAAAGAATCTACTGAGAGCACTCAGAGACCACAAACGTGCTATTAAATGTGAGAAGGATAAGCGTTATCTTTTAATGATTTCATAACTTATAAAGCGGAGTTTTACTCAATACTTTTTATAGTCAATCACCTAATGAGCGTGAAATGGGGTGTTTCTAAGAGAATTAATGCTATATTTATAAATTTCACTCATGAAAACCATGAATACTTCATGGCCACAATGAACACAATATAGAACTAATTTTACGAGAAAATGAAGTTGTGGCATGTTGTCTCGGTCTACATAAAACACTGGGTGCTTTAAGGCATCATTTTCACCTCTTGCTAAAGTAAACTCGACATATGTTAACAATGAGTGGTTCTTGGCTTAAAAATGTCACCAGCTCAAACACATTGAATTTTTTGCACACTCTCGATAAGCTTGTTTGTCTAGTTAGGATTAGTATGAGTTTATTAACTATAGTATATCGTGCTTTTATATGTTTAGATTCATTTCTATTCATGTAGGAGATTGTTGGAATACTGTTTTTGACATATGAGTTTTTCACTTTTCCGTCCAAACCGGTGGCCAACGTGATCAGATTATCAGGTCATGGTAAAGATTGTAATGTGTACTACAATCTGGTATAGTCAAACGTCAAAAACATATTTGATTTGAATGAGAAATGATGCAAATAAGTTGGTATCTTAATTAGTGTGACTTGAAACACTAAGAAATTTGTTTTAAGTGACAAAAACCATTTGTCCCACATCGACCACAACATACATGAGTGAGTTGTATAAATATGTCTACACTCCTATCATTGTTCAAATGCTCACATGGTGGCTGGGCTTGGCTCCTCATGTACGTGCTGCCGTTATATGGCTGGCTCGGCTCGGCGTTGGGGTGAGCTTGGATCTTGGTGAAGGGCCACATGCCAAGTAAGGTTTTTTTTTGACCAAATTACTTTCATCTTTTTGGCCCATTTAGAATAATACATCATGCAATTCATTTCTAAATGACATGTGGTTCATCCCAAAACAACACAAATTTCATCTGTTCGTCCAAGATATTTTTAAATGAGAAGAGAGGATATTCGAGAAGAATTTTTGAAACGCCAACCTTCGATTTTCGCGTGATTTCCTCCACATACAACAACTGTTAGAGGAACTGGCTCACCTCATTCTCTTTAAATAAACTCGACTATTCTCAATTAGTCGGTACTTTCACATCGAAAAACCAACAAAAATCTTCCAATGTAAGTCGAGAGTATTTCATAGTTTTTTTAGTTCACATAAATATTTACTAGTGATGCGTGAATCGTCTTTCATGGTTTTATCCTAAGAGTCGTTATTTGCTATGGCATGTCTTACGTACTACAGAGAAAATATCAAGAGTTAAGGAAAGACATGATATCTCAACTCAGTGTGATCTTTACAAAAAGGTTTACATATCGTTTCGTTTTCTTGTCCAGTTCCTTACCGTCTCTTTGTATCTTATCGTTTTTTTCAATTTGATTTTCCGGCTTCCTACACTATCTATACAAAATTACACTTTGTGATTATTGTTAACACTTTATGTCATTAGTAGTATTTCTTTATTTTTATTTGTTCAAAAAATAGTTGGAACTGGATTTGACACGAATTCGGCGAGTAGATTGAGCTATAACCAAAACTAGTTGTGCCAAATATTTTGCGCTGGGAAAAGGCTTGTCTTCACCACGAACCCAGTATAACCCATCGAGCTGTTAGCTGAGAATTGCTGAGTTAACGTCGAAGATTCAATTAACAAGAACAAATCAAGAAAGTTCATTGCGGTTTTCAAATAAGCAGAAATCCAGTGACGTATGTATAGAGAGATTTGTGAGATATCCTAAGGAGATGTCGAGCTGTTTAAGCAATCAGGGAGGATCAAAAACAGGATATTTTCGAGTTTTTCAAAATCTTATAACCTAACCACATCATTTGTCTAGGAGCAATTAATTATAATTTTAGTTTATTAACTCGAATTTGATTTTGTTTTTGTTCAATCTAGATTCCTTTCAATTTTTTTTTTATTTTCTCAAATCATGGTTTAAATACTTGTTATGAGTTTTAGAATTTATAATAACAGAAAAAGGCACAACATCTTAACTTTATTCCTTACTCGTGATAATCAAACACAACTTTTGTTTTTGTTTTTGAGCAAACCAAACACAACTTTTTTTTTTGAGCAAAACAAACACAACTTTATTCCTTGAAGATAACTTTATCCCTCACACAGTAATAATATATACTAATACATATTTGGTATATCACAACAAAACTTTTAAACTCCATATTATCATAATAGTATAGACTTTAATCGCAAGACTTTCCATTAACTCATCATTAAGAAGTCAACTCTAGCGTTTGCGTCTGCGTTAATGACGATTACGTCGCAGATTAGAAAAGAGAGCATGAGGAAAGTTTGTGAATATATGAAAGTCAACATAATTCTTACAATCGGCCGTTTCGTTTTGAGCAATTATGTGCTTTGCAACTCACATCATCTGAATCAATATCCGAAAACGATGAATAATCTGCGGCTTTAACCCTCCTACTATAGCTTCTGCCACAGCTGGTGCAGCGGCTTAACTGGCCTCTAGCCTTTAGGATGGCTCGCCATCCGATTGTACAAGGCTGCTTGATGCAGCACCACAGAACGCAAAGAGGACAATAGACACATAAGCAGCAAACGTTAAAAGCGACCTCTGACGGACCAGTTGAAGCTGCGTTTGCGTTTGTGACTACGATTTGAGACTTTGTAGGCGAAACGGTGATCTGATTCCTTGCCCGATTCTCTTCTTCTATTTCTCTTTGGAGTAGGGTTTTGCGGTCGTTCATCGCGTTCTTGAAGAAGAAAAAAACTCAAAGATTCTTGATGGTTTTGATTAATGATTTCTTAATGACCACGAATTTCATTTTTATAATTATTTTATACTTTCTTCTGTCGTTTTACAAACTATTTAAAATTGCTGACGGCTTTACGTGGACCTTTGGGTATTATCCCAATATTGATATACCTTTTTGAATTATTCAAAGCCACTCGAATAAAAAAACATAGATCTAAATAGTATCAGCTGAATTTGGCTGTACGAAATTATGGAATATGAGTAAGTAATTAAAAATGCATCGTAACAGAAGAATCTAACAGAATATAGCTGCTGAATAACTTAAAAGAATTAGTGAGCTATGTAATTGTTAAATAAAACATAATAACTCAAAAACTTACCCGAAAGATAAATATATACATATGACTAATATATACACCTGACTAATCAAACAGATGCATAACTGAATAAGTATCCCATGTTTTCAATAACTAGTAAACAAATTTAAATTAATGGAAGAAAACTAGCAAAAGAAGTAAAAAAGTTCCACTATATAGTATTGGTTGATAAGATTATAGTTTTCAATTTCTAATTTATAAAAGTTATTGTCACTCGTAATAAATTGCCATTTAGCATAAATTAAAATTTTAGATTGTTGACAAGAAAATAATATAGATTTGATATTTATAAAATTTTATGAAAACACTGTAACAGTGGATTCTCAAAAAACACGTTACCCATAAAAAAGTGTGGTTCGGCGAAAACTGATATAACTTAATAAAATTAGAAAATATGAAAAGTTAATGGTTAATATATTGATATGAGGTTCTTCTTTTTCTTTGTAGTCACCGTCTCTTTGACCCTTACGTGTCCCCTCTTCAGCGCATCATCATCATCTTCACCGCCATTACTATAGGCTTTTATTTTTCGGCTTTACTTGTACTAGAGATTAACCCGGGCTACGCCCAGGATTTTTAATTTTTTCTAATTTAAGTTGTTAAATTATTTATATTTAGGTT
>NC_027755.1:2764226-2766045 GCF_000695525.1 Brassica oleracea var. oleracea
AAAAAGGCTCATCAGCGAGCTGTTTGAAAGAGGTGATCCTGCTCCTGAGAGCATATGTTTTTGCCTTCGTGTAAAAATGGCTCAGGAAGGCTGCTCTGACCTCTTCCCATGAAGTGAGAGAGCCGGTAGGGAGAGATTTCAGCCACCGTGCAGCTTTTCCCTCAAGAGAGAATGGGAATAGCATACACTTGATAGTCTGGAGGCACGCCATTCGCACGAGTGAAACTGCAGATTTTTTCGAAGCTTTCAATATGCTCCATTGGGATCTCTGCTGGGAGACCACTGAACACCTTGCTCTGCACTAGAGCGATCAGAGAAGGCTTGATCTCAAAGTCTTGCCTCAGACAGGGTGGAGGAACAATGGCAGAGCGCGTAGTAGGGATGTTCCGCGGTAGGTTTCTCTCACCGATTGGAGCATCATGCTCCTGCTGTTCCTGCTGCGCGAGAGCAGCCTGTTGAGCAGCAGTCTGCTGAGCTTGGATGGTCTGCTGCATTTGGAGAATTTGTTGTTGTATCAGTTGCATTTCTGCAGCAAGATCATCATGATGGCCGTGATCACCCATGGTGGTGTTGGTTGGCCTTGGCTGTTGTCTGTTCTCTCTTTCTAACCTTGCAAGCTCTTGGTTGCTTAGTGTAACTAAATGTCCTTGTGCGTTGCTCCGAGTATGTCTACTGGTCATGCACCTGTAACACTAGCTGCAACAAAGAGAAAAGAGCAAGTTAGAGGTCTTAGACTAAATAAATAATCGAAAAATAAAGGTAAAAAGATGGTCACCGGCAACGGCGCCAAATTGATATTACGTGTATACGCACAACAATTAACCTAATGGGTGCACACTACCACAATCGAATGGTATGTCGATGTAGCACTTTAGGATCGAATCCACAGAGACCAAATGTTACACTTTATTTCTATGGGATCAATATCAAGCTAAGACAAAACGATAAAATTCTAAATAAGAAAATAAAACAAGCAAGTAACAGATTTGATTGGAGTTTTCAGATGATGAAGAATGCTAGCCTAGGGTGCTTCATTGGGTGTTAACATGATGAACCAAACAATTATTCAAGCTCGGTTAAGAACAGTCTAGAACTCAGATTTCTTAGATAGAACAGCCTGCTCTCGCAGAGCTGCTCCTTTTGCAGAGCGACCTTGACACCTAAGCTCTCACTTGGATCAAGGGTCGGTAGCAAATATTAAAGCACAGATCAAATGTGTTCACAAAATACCCTGATGTATACTCTCTCTGATCAGCGATATGATGTTCGTTTATAACAGATCTAGCAACCTAATTCATGGTTAATGATAAAAGGTTAAACCTAGATTCAAACACTAAGTGATTAGATTAGTATTAGCATTAAGAGCAGTTATAAACGAAGACAAAGAGATGAAGCTTATATATGTTCAGTTCATGAATCAACACCCTAGAACCCTAGACTAACAAATCCGACAACTCAGCCATAGCACAAGAAAACACAGAGATCATAATAGGAGAAGACATGAAATAACACTGCAATAAAAGAGAAATAGGGTTCAGGAGGTCTTCTCTAAAACGAGAGAGATGAAGATCCTTCTCCCTTTACAAATCCTCAAATCCTAAAGTCTCCAATCTTTTCTTGTCTGTAGAATAGCGTAGAGTGTCAAAGAAAATAAGAATAGAATATGTCTAGAGGCCACAGGCGGCTGGGAGAAGAAATTAGAAAAGCTAGGGACAATCCCGAAATTAATGAGAAGTTTCCATAATTTTCGGGAGCAGTCCTGGGGTTGCTCCGTAGGGGTGCTCCGCGGCAGAAAACTTCCAATTTTCATTCTTTTTTT
>NC_027755.1:2766561-2769031 GCF_000695525.1 Brassica oleracea var. oleracea
TAGATGGTTCAAATTCGATTTAAATGAAGCCGGCTTAGGGTTATTAATCGGGTGTCAATGCAAAACTGAACAACTATTCAAGTGCAATGAGGTGCAGTTTAGAACTCAGATCACTCGGCTAGAACAATCCACTATCGTGGTCTTGCTCCCTTTGCAGATCGTTCTTGAGTCCTAAGTTCTCACTTGGAACAAGACGCGATAACAAGCCTTAGAGACAAGGTCTGATTAGTTCACTTAATACCCTAATATCTACTCTCGTTTATTAGGGATACAAAGCTCACTCAATATATGTCAATTTATCTCCTAAGCGGTTAACTACGTGATTAAATCAGAAATCGAACATTAAGTGATCAATTCAATGTAAGCAGTAAGAACAATATGAATGAAGAACAGTTAAGATCACTTATTTGTGTTCAGTTCATGCGGCTAACACCCTACAACCCTAAGCAAGCTTAGCCTACTACTCAATCATAAAGCAGGATGACACAGACATGGTTTATGAATAATAATGCATATAAAATAAAGTAGAAAGACAAGGGTTCAGGATGATCTTCTCGTGAAGATGAAGCCTCCCCCCTTACAAGTTGCTTAATCCAAATAAAATAGTTCTAGGTCTCTTGCCAAAAACTAGCGTAAGAAAAAGAAATGATAGCATAGGCCTTTTTTATATGGAGGCGCTGGTGGTAAAGAGATAAGAGAGGGTGGAATCTAGGGCAAACTTCCGGAATAGGAAGTTTCCTTAATGATCGGGAACAGTCAGACGCTTGTTCTCTTCAGGAACAACCTTCGGGTTGTTCTAGATGGCTGTTCCGCATCATATCCTTCAAAACAAAGAATAAGAAGCCCTGAGCGTGGGTCTCGTATCCCTGATCTAGTGCCCATAACAAGAAGAATTTCAGTCAGGATTAGGTTCAAGTTAGGTGGAGTTGAGTCTATCCAGTGTAACCTGATCGGATGAGAGCTTCTGGAGAATCAAATGAGATAAGTCAGAGGGTGTTCCAGGTCCAAGTGTGGGTCTTTCATCACTGCTAAGGTCACTGGATAAGAATGTTAGAGCACGAGGTGGTTAAGAGAATATATCACAAGGTCCTAATTCCCAGAAGAGTTTTAGCTGACTCGATTTTAAACTGACTCAATAAAACATCCAAATGACATAAGGACTGATGCAAAAACAAAGAAATAAAGTTTCAGCATACAGTGCTTCCCCCAAACTTAATTTACACCATCTCTGGTGTGAAATGAATCTGAGGTCAGCTTAAAATCAACACAAGGCATAAAAATAAAACATAAAAATAAAGAGTTCAGATGGATAGAACAATGGATAGAGAATAGTCCTCGCGGACTCAGTCGGACTCGCCGCTCTCGGCTGGATCAAACGAACGTCTGTTGCGCGAGCGATGAACCTCCTCGGTCGAAGTGCCTGTTCCCATAGGCGCCTTTCCAGGTCGGTGCGATCGTGGAGCCTGCTCTGCTGGAGGCTGTCGCTGGTTACTTCCGCCAATGCAGCCTCCAGTGATGAGATGGAGGATCCTCCGCATGAGGCTGTTGTTCTTCCGCTGCGAGTCAACCATTCAGCGTCGGTAAGCCTGATCATCGGTCACATCAGCCAGCTCTCCGAGGTCGTATGACGGTTTAGCTTCTGGGGTGATGTCCTCAACATCTTCCATGTCCGCGTCAGGGACTGCAGCACGTGGATCAGTGCAAAGGAGCTCAGGTGGAGGGAGGAAGCGTGTGTTGTCGAACACGCTGAACCTGGTGATCTCGGGGTGAGGCAGTTTGGTGAACAGCTGGGTACCGGCCTTATCAAAGAAGTTGTAGGTCTCTTCATCACTCATGATGTGGCATGCCATAAGGTACTTGATGTCAAGGTACTGAACCTCTTTGTTGACGATGTACTTGCCGAGATCAATGCTGAAATGCTTGAAGAGCGGTGTAAGCAAGCTACCGCTTCTGTCCTTCTTGTTCGAACCGTGCATAAGACACTGCCGCCTCTCGCAGATCATGGTCATGAAGTTGAAACCGGGGTTCGTTTTGACCTTTCGAATTGGAATGCCGGACCCAGAAGCTCGGATTTCATCCTCAATACCAGCGTACACGATTTGCAGCTCCCCGTTGGTGACCTTCGAGGTGAGATCTTTAGCGAACAGGAGGTTTGAGATGATCTTTGTAATGACCCGAAGCGCCGGGTTCCTGATCTGCGACTGGTAAGCCTTGCCGGGTGTAAAGTTCCCATTCGCAATGCAATCCCAAAAGGCGTTAGAAGGAGAGAACTTTTTCGCAACCGCTACTCCTTTCGGTTCAGTGGCTGTCTCATAGATCTCATTGAGCTTGTCGAGGGACAAGGAGCAGTACTCTCCATCGGCCATGAAAGAGAATGAGCAGTTGGCGTAAGAGGGTGCATTGGAATCCTCGTACGTGATCGTGGCGGTGGCGAGCACTTGGCGAGCAAGGTCTGCGTAGAGCTCATGTG
>NC_027755.1:2769153-2770173 GCF_000695525.1 Brassica oleracea var. oleracea
TCTCCGCGTGGCAGAAACGAGTGGGTAACATGTCAACCCGGAGGAGGACGTTGTAACGCGCTGTTGTTCCCTTATTCCATCCCTCGTAGTTGAAGTCCAAGAGGAGTAGGCTGTCGAGATCAATCGGTTCACCCTCTTGTTCACGGGGCCATTGGTAGGCCGCGGAGGTTTGTTGTTGTGCTTGCGGGGGTGGCGTACTGCTCATGCAGGTCGCTCGCGTTCTCTTGGCTGATTGCTTAGTGCGTGCCATCTGCAAAGCAAACAAAATAAAGCTTTAGTTCTGTTATGCCCACAAAAGAAATGGAATAGAACAATTTCCATCCCTCCTTATGCAAACCGTAAATTGCCTTGACACGACAACCAACAAATCGAAACTTAACCCAATAACTCCATTCAACTATCCACAAACCGAATCCAAACAGACCTATCAATTGCAAATCGCAAATGTGAAATGAATCATGAGTTCATCTTCTAAATCAACCCTAACAGCAAAAGGGAAAATCGAAATCAATGTAATACAACAAGGATCGATCTATTGAAGCGGTTAGAATGATGAACTTTGCAAACTGAGTATTGCGATTTGGATGAGGATTGTCGAGCCTCTTACCTGTAGAAACTGGTGAAATGAACTGCAAAAACAGAGAGAACTCGAAATTCCAAACAAGTGAGAAGCAAAACCAACTTAAAACGATTGAGAGACAAAGATTTGGTGGTCGCTTAAAAATCGCAGGGGGAAGGGTCAGTGTACGGCGCAGTGAAAAGGGGGAAAGTGGAAGGGTGGAGCCTTAAATAGGCAAAGCCCTAACTGCCCTTCTCCTTCTTTTTTTTTGGTTCGGAACACTTACCCGGAACAGGCAATGGGTTGTTCTACCAGAAGAACAGTCCTTTGGTTGTGGTGACAGAAGTGTCCGATTTTATTTTATTTTTATTTTTTTGACCTACAAAATAAATCTGAGAAGAAATAAAATAGACTATAGAAAACAATGTACACACTAACCAGTGGGTTGCCTCCCACCAAGC
>NC_027755.1:2771219-2773068 GCF_000695525.1 Brassica oleracea var. oleracea
GTCTCCTTTTCTGTCCAGTAACACAACAGCTCCGTAGGGTCGAACTTCCTTAATAGTGAAGGGTCCGGACGATCTAGACTCCAGCTTGCCTGGGAACAACCTCAACCTTGAATTGAAAAGCAAGACCTTATCGTTTGGTTCAAAATGTCTGGCAATGATGCGCTTGTCATGGTAGGCCTTGGTCTTCTCCTTGTAAATTTTGGAGCTTTCATAGGCGAGGTGCCTTATCTCTTCCAGCTCATGGATTTGGATCATGCGTCGCTCGGTTGCTGGCTTGATGTCGAAATTCAGTAACTTGACTACCCATGCAGCTTTGTATTCGAGCTCGACAGGGTGGTGACATGCTTTACCGTAGACCATGTGATAGGGAGTTGTTCCCAGCGGCGTTTTGTAGGCTGTTCTGTAGGCCCATAATGCATCGTCCAGCTTAAGTGACCAATCCTTTCGTGAAGTGTTGACAGTTTTCTGGAGAATGCTCTTGATCTCCTTATTGGAAACCTCAACCTGTCCACTCGTCTGCGGATGATAAGTGGTTGCCACCTTGTGCTTCACTCTATTCTTTTTCAAGAGTCCCTGAAATGCCTTGTTGATGAAGTGTGTTCCACCATCGCTAATGACGACTCGAGGCACTCCAAACCTCGGAAAGATGATGGAGTTGAACATCTTAGTCGCCACTTTTGTATCATTAGTAGGGCTTGCTATCGCTTCTACCCACTTAGATACATAGTCAACGACCGACGAGGATGTACTCGTTCTTGAAGGACGAAGGGAATGGTCCCATGAAATCGACTCCCCAACAGTCGAACACCTCAACCTCTAGAATGTAATTCTGAGGCATCTCATTCCTCTTGCTGATGTTCCCAAGTCATTGGCATGCATCGCACCTGGATATGTAGGCTTGAGCATCCCTGAACATAGTTGGCCACCAGAAACCTGCTTGAAGGATTTTGGAAACCGTTTTGAATGTAGCGAAGTGGCCTGCGTAAGATGAACCATGGCAGTGATGTAGGATTCCTGGAATATCTGCCTCTGGAACACACCTTCTGAACAAGCCATCCTTGCCATGTCTGTACAAAAACTGTTCATCCCAAACATAACGCCTCGCCTCCCTTAAAAATTTCCTCTTGTCGTTTCCAGTGAACTTAAGGGGTTGCTTTTCAGCAGCAAGAAAATTCGCAATCTCAGCAAACCACGGGAGGTGAGAGTACTGCTTTTGGATCACGGCGACTGGATTTTCCGCGACGTGATAACAATCGGATCTCCTTCCCAGAGGTTGTTCCGCGATGCTAGAGCAGTCAGATGTGATTCGCAGAGGTTGTTCCGCGAAACGCAGACCAATCGCATTGACGAGTTCCACTGGGTGTTCTTCATCAAGAGTTGTGTCGTCATCAATCTTCATTCTGGACAGATGGTCTGCAACCCCATTCTCAACTCCTCTCTTATCCTTTATCTCAAGATCGAATTCTTGGAGGAGAAGAATCCACCTTAACAACCTCGGTTTCGCATCTTTCTTTGTGAGCAGATTCTTAAGAGCAGCATGGTTTGTGTGCACAATCACCTTAGATCCCACCAGGTAGGATGTGAACTTCTCGAATTGAAAAACAATAGCCAGGAGTTCTTTCTCTGTTGTGGCGTATCTGGACTGAGCTTCATCCATAGTTTTGCTCGCGTAATAGATCACATGACGTTTCTTATCCTTGCGCTGCCCCAGTACTGCTCCAACTGCAAAGTCGCTTTCATCAGTCATGATTTCGAAGGGGAGATCCCAGTCTTGCGGTTGCACAACAGGTGCGCTGACTAGAGATCCTTTGATGGTGTGGAACGCAGCTAGACACTCACTGTCGAAATC
>NC_027755.1:2773849-2774857 GCF_000695525.1 Brassica oleracea var. oleracea
CAGTAAAGATTGACATCATGCAACGCTGAAATGTTGCTGGCGCATTGCACAGGCCGAATGGCATTCTCCTGTAAGCGTACGTTCCGTAAGGGCAGGTGAACGCCTTCTTCTCCTGATCGTCTGGTTGGATAGGGATCTGAAAGAAACCTGAATAACCATCTAAAAAGCAGTAATATGGGTGGTTAGCCAATCTCTCAAGCATTTGATCAATAAAAGAGAGCGGGNCTGCATTTAATTTCCTGAAATCAATGCACATGCGATGTCCTGTCACTGTCCTAGTAGGGATCAATTCATTCTTTTCATTTGTGATAACAGTGATCCCACCTTTCTTAGGTACTACATGAACAGGGCTGGCCCATTTACTATCAGATATGGCATAGATTACACCTGCTTCAAGAAGTTTCATAATCTCTTTCTTAACGACATCTTTTAGATTCGGGTTCAACCTCCTCTGATGTTCGACAGAAGTCATTGATTCATCTTCTAGGTGTATTCTATGCATGCATAAATCAGGTGAAATGCCAGGTATGTCAGCTAGCGAATATCCTAATGCCTTACGATATTTCCTAAGCTCACACAAAAGCAATGCAGTTTCCACATTATTTAGCTCAGCATTGACAATGACAGGATATGTGGAATTCGGACCTAAGAAAGCATACCTGAGCCCCTTGGGAAGGGGTTTTAGCTCAACCTTGGGAGCTTTAAGCTCGCTCCAGGGATCCTCTGGTTAGTTCGACAGAACAGGCGAGTTCGGTGTAGGGATCGCTCTAGATGGAGTGGTTTCGACCATGTTGCTCTCCTCCCCCAGACTTAAACTTGCCTCCATTCTTCCCATACTCCTTGCGGAGTCAAGCATCTTGGCATACCTTTCTGCATCAATGTTCACGACACTCTGCTCGGCGTCGGCTCGCACTAGTGCAAGCTCCAGTGGGTCTTCGGTAAGAATCTCCTCGATCATTCCTTCTCAAGGTTGGAGCGGATCAATCCCTTCATCAACCTCAAAGGTCT
>NC_027755.1:2775441-2777767 GCF_000695525.1 Brassica oleracea var. oleracea
TCGCTCTCCTCTGATATTTTTCCTGAGATCAATCCCTTCATAAAGCTGCGCATGGAGGGCATCATCTGGATTGCATCCATCAAGGGGAGTCGGACGGTTAGGTCCTCCAGCATCTTCCTGCACTTCATTTCCTCTTTGTCCTTACGTGTGGCACTTGCTGGAACAGGGTAAGGGACCTTAGGAATGTATTCGCGAGGAGGAACAACCTCTGGGATCGGGCGCACCGCTTCAGCTGGTTGTTCTGGCCCTGGCGAACTTGTTTCAAGTGCTGGTTCTGTATTCCTCTCATCTGCTTGATCGGCTGGCAGTTGTTCCGACTCTTTCTGCTTCCCTTTCTCAGCCGCGGTGAACCTCCTCCTTTCTGGCTCGGAAAGTTGCTTTCCGCGCCTTAGCTGAACCGCATTGCACTCCTTGGGGTTTTTGTCTGTTTTACCAGGTAGAGTACCTTGCTGCCTCTTGACACTCTCAGCAGTCTGAGCTATCTGAATGTTCATCTGTCTCATATGGCTTGCGACATTATCGTACTTGGTTCTCAAATCTCCGAACATATTGTTTCATTCTGGTATTGATCTCGGTAGTGACCTGGTTCAGAGCTATCCCTTGGAGCTGTTGTCCTTGGAGGAGTTGCTGCAACATGGTTTTAGTTTCATCTTGCGGAACAGCGACAGGGGTGGAAGTAGCGACCTGATTGTTCTGGTGGTTCTGCATCTGAGGTTGATTGTTCTGTGGTTGGCTTAGAACATAGGTTCGGGGTTGATAGTTCTTCTGATACCCCGCATACTGACCTTGGTTGCTCTGCGCCGGATCAACTGGTTTGTCCTGCTTAGGCCAGAAAAGCTGTGGATTGTTCCTTACGTTAGGGTTTGGGTGGTAATTCTTCAGCTGCCACCCTTGCCCATTTACGTAGCTCACTTCCTGCTGATCGTCTCCTGCTTGTTCAGCTTCAAACGCCTTGTCGCCTGCACTCTTCTCAGGAGTTGCTTCTTCCATTATGAAAACCTGGCTTTGGTTTCCCTTAAGCAGTTGGTCCACCTTTGCCGCTAGGTCATCTATACTGTTCACACTTTTGGAGCGATCATGCTCCTTGTTCTTATTGAGTGAACTCGAAGCCATATTCTCAATGAGCGCGAACGAACCAGGTGTGGTTTGAGTCATGAAGTCTTCGTTACTAGAGGAATCAAGGGTATTCCGGAACTCATAGCTCACTCCATCGTAGAACACCTCCAATATGTAATCGTCATCAGACCCATGGTGTGGGCACTCTCTCTGGTACTCTTTGTACCTTTCCCAAGCTTCATGAAAAGGTTCATCAGATTTTTGCTTGAAGTTGGATATTCTATGCCTTAGAGCCGCAGTTTTGGACTTGGTGTAGAAGTGGCTCAGGAATGCTGATTGAACCTGGTCCCATGAGGTTAGAGAACCGGTTGGGAGAGATTGCAGCCAACGAGAAGCTTTCCCTTCGAGAGAGAATGGGAACAGCGTGCATTTGACATAATCCGGTGGCACTCCATTAGAGCGAGAAAAATTGCAAATCCTCTCAAAGGCCTCTATGTGGTCCATTGGTATGTCTGAAGTGAGGCCGCTGAACGTGCTCTTCTGTACCAGACCTATCAATGCAGGTTTGATCTCATAATCTTGTCGAGTACAGGGTGGAGGGTTGATGGGAGAGCGGTTTGTAGCGAAGCTCCGCGGAAGATTTCGCTCCCCAATAAGAGCACCACGCTCCTCTCGCGCGGCGTTCTCGGCTGCTTGTTCCTGAGCAGCTTGTTGCTGATTTTGGATGGTTTGCTGCATCTGCTGCATCTGCTATTGCTGATTCTGAATTTGTTGTTGAATGAGTGCCAAAGCAGCAGTGAGGTCATCCATATTGTCGTGATCACCCATGTTGGTGTCGGTTGTTCTTGGCTGTTGGCGGTTCTATCTTTCTAATCTTGCGAGTTCGTCGTTGGTCAGTTGATGTAATGTTCCTTGTGCGTTGCTCCGAGTATGTCTACTGGTCATGCACTTGGATCATCTATTCTAACAAAGAAGTAGAGCAAGTTAGATATCTCAGACTAAATATTAAACCGAAAAATAAAGGTAAAATCTTAGTCCCCGTCGCAACGGCACCAAAACTTGATACACTAAAAATGAATCCTTGCTACTGTCAAGTCAACAGTGGTAATTGTAATATTTAAGATTCAATCCAGAGGACCAGTTTACTCTTTACTCTTACGATTTCAATAATAAGCTGAGAAACAAGTGGGGTTTAGAGAATTAATTGTGACGCAAGTAACTAGAATACCTAGATGGTTCAAATTCGATTTAAATGAAGCCGGCTTAGGGT
>NC_027755.1:2778529-2780313 GCF_000695525.1 Brassica oleracea var. oleracea
GAATATATGAAGTAGAAGATAAGGAAGATGGGGTTTGGGGTTTCGTATTTTAGGGATTTAAACATAATCCTCGTAAGATAACAAGGAAATAACGACGAAAAGAATGTGGGACTCGTTAATTCCACGTAAGCAGAAATCGTCGTAAAGACATCGTAACCGGAAAACGGGGGCCACGCTATTTCCTCGTAAATAATAACACGGACCTTGCTATTTCCTCCTAAATGAACGACCAATATTTGAAAAAAGAAGAAAAGAAAGATATTGGAATCATAGGTGGGAAGAAGCAAGGCGAGACCTACGTAAGTCTAGCCTTGTCTCCGCCCACATGTGTTCCCGTATCTTTCTCTCCTTTTTTTTTCAAATCTTTCTAATTTGAGAAGCAAACTGGTGAGTAATTATCTCTGATTTGAGAAGCAAATCGGTGAGTTTATCTTTGATTTGAGAAGCAAACTGGTGTGTATTTATAAGAAATTTCGAAAGGTTTTACGACCAATTAATTAGCTTTGTCTCCTTCCTCGTAAATAAAAAAAGTGGGTCTCGCTAATTCCTCGTAAATGAACGAGGACATTATGAGGAAACCAAACACGGGCCTCGCGAGTTCCTCGTTAAAGGGAAGATCGATTTGGGGTTTAGAATATATGAAGTAGAAGATAAGGAAGATGGGATTTGAGGTTTCGGATTTTAGGGATTTAAACATAATCATCGCTATTTCCTCGTAAACTAACGAGGAGCTTACGACGAATCCTAAAATAATCATCGTTAATTCCACGTAAGCACAATTCGTCGTAAAGACCTCGTAATAGGAAAACGCGGGCCTCTCTAATTCCTCGTAAAGAAAAACACGGGCCTCGCTAGTTCCTTGAAAATTTACGAGGAAATTACGACAATTACTAATTTCTTATATATATACGCGAGCTTCGCTCTCCCATTTCGTCTCCACTTCCTCTCTCTTTCGTAGCAATGGTACGTTCTCTCTCTATTTCCTCTCTAATTTGATTAGTTTAGGGAAGATTAGGTGGTTAGTGTAGGAAATTTAGATAGGTTTACTGATTTTATGTTAATTAGTGTTGATTATGTGGTTAATGCAGGGAATTTAGCTAGATTTGTAGAATTTGTTATTTATAGAATTTGTTAATTACTGTTGATGTTAATTTTAAAAATTAAATTTTTTTTTCAGACGATATAAAAGAACAGACTTACTCCCCATTACAGACAGATGTTCGATGAGCCTGGTAGTCGTTTAGACCCATCGTCTACTTCAGCTCCCGGTTCTTCTTCAGCTCCTGGTTCTTCGGGTCCGGAGACTATCCCCGAGACTCAGCCTTCTCAGAGAGTCTCTCGGTCATCTTTAAATTTGTTTTTTTCAGGTTTGGGGTTGACGGATGTCTTGCATCGGACGTAACCGACACGATCAAAGGTTACTTCTCCATGGCACATCCGAACTAGAAAAAGACGCCGATCTACGCCAGAAACACGTGGTTCAAAATTTACGATGTAAGTTACTATTAATTAATTATTGAACTTTTATTTTTTTCATGATTTATATATATTTTTTTTAACTAATTATTAATTTAATTTTTTTTTTGCAGCAAAAATATCATTGGTCCATGGGGGTCACTAAGAGGGTGAGGAAACAGTTTTACGCGAAGGCGAAAGTTCGCTTGTTGGACATGGTTTCCAACTGGAAGGGTGACTGGATCGTGAAGGGGTATGAGCGTGGCAAACCCGCTCAGCTCACCATGGATGTGTGGGATGGCCTCATCCGTTATTGGCGGAATCCTGAT
>NC_027755.1:2780370-2805197 GCF_000695525.1 Brassica oleracea var. oleracea
GATGAGCACGGCCACGGGCCGATGCTTCACTCTACGGGCCAAAAACCCCACGCCGGTGTCCGTTTGGAAATGGTAATTAAATATTTTATTTAATTAAAATTTTAATATATATATATATATGTATATTCTTACATTCTTAAATGTTTTTAGGCCAAAGAGACGGGACAACTCCCGTCTCTTATGCAGCTTTACGAGGAGACCCACAAGAATAAGGCGGGCCAATTTCTAGATGGCAAGTCCGAGCAAATCTTCAACGAATTGGTTGCTTAGGTTGACGACCGCCAGACCCAGCTGACCCAGCAGTCCACCGACGGATTACCCGTCACCTTATCCACACTTGAAGTGGATAAGATTTACGAGGAGGTAAATTTTTTAAAATTTTAATTTTTTTTTTTTGACGTCTTTAAAATTTTAATTTTTTTAATTATTCATTTAATTTAACTTTAAATTTTTACTAACAATATTTTTTTTGTTTTTAAGGTTGTCCCTAAGAAAAAGGGACGTACGTTGGGGATTGGTTCCGTCAACGATGTTCCGAGAGCGACATCGTCTTATGGTCAGACACGGGAAGATGAAGTCACTCAGCTGCGTAGAGAGTCCGCTCAGCTGCGTAACGAGTTCGACTTGACGCGATCTGCGTTCACAGCTCGTGTGGGTGGAGTCGAGGGCTTCTTGGACGTTATAGCGGCCACAAATCCGGAATGGGAGTCCTTGTTGAGGAACATGCGACGACAAAATCCCATTCCAGGCGAGTCATCATCCGACACACATGCCAAGGCGGATGTAGAGAGGAGGAGTGATGAATTCTACCGGGCAATGAACGACTCTTAGTTCCCTTTTTTCGGTTGTTGTATTATAAATTCAAAACTTAATTATATATAAAATATTTTCGTATTGATTTTGTTTTAAAATTTTAATTTTATTATAAAATAATTTTAATTATTTTTTTAATTATATTTTTAAATTCTGTAAAGTAATAAAACGAAGTGAATTCGTAGCTAATTTACGACTTATTTGCGTGGAAAGTTTACGAGGAAATGACGAGGAAAGTTAAACGAGTACTTTACGAGGAAATATTTTCGAGGTATTTACGTGTACTTTACGAGGAAATACTTTCGAGATAAATACGTGTAGTTTACGAGGAACTACTTTCGAAGTATTTACGAGGAAATATAGCGACATTCTTACGTGGAATATTTACATGGTCTTTACAACGAAATATGGTACTTCGTCTTTACGACGAAACGTTTTCCTCGCTAAGTTACGACGAATTGGCGAGGAAATATGCGTTACGACGAATGAGTAACGACGAAACGTGTTTCCTCGCTAATTCCTCGTAAAGCCTCTTTTACGACGAACTCACGAAGAATACCGCCGTCCTTAAACTTATGTTTTCTTGTAGTGGATCTACTAAACGAGAAGACTTACGAAGAAGTCTATATAAAAATCAAAATCAAAATCAATTTTGAATCATTTTTGGCAATTTCCCCATATAAAAATTCATTAAATTTTATTATAATTTCTAATTGAAATTAATCTAGAACTTTTATATACGAATATTTTCAATAGTTTATCTTCAAAAATTTAAATTTTATATGTTTTGTGACCTGTTTAATATTCCAAAGATTACCTTAATAAAATTATAAGGATGTTTTTGCTTTTACATTGGCAGTTCGACTGAGATTTTAGTTGTTTTGTTAAGTTTCATATTATAACAAAATATCATATATATTTGTTAGTTCTTTTTATAATCTATTGTTATATCATGTATATATATTCCTGTTTATATTTTGGCAAGTATTTAGTAATTAATAAGAATATCAAAGTATTTTAAAAAATTTAGATCTTTGCTAAGCTTCAAATATTTAAGTTAATTAGATATAAAATATAAGTTTTAAATAATGAATATAACTCATATACGGAAATAATATGTAACATATGTAGTCGTATATAGTGTAATATAATATGTATATGATAATAATATGTTATCTCACACGAAGCGTCCATAGTAACTAATTATTAGATATGAAAGATAAATATTTTAATTATATACTAGATCTCGAACCGCACGGATTTTTTTTATTTATTTTAATATAAATATTTTGTTTTCAATTCTAAATTGGTATATATTATAATATATGTGTCTATCAATTTTTAAAACATAATAAGTTTACGGTATATTTTTTTATTGAATAAATTGTTTTAAACTTTCACATGTATTTGTATCTTCTTCTATATATATTTTCGAATTATTATTTCATTATTAAAATCGTAACTATATGTATAAAGATTAGTAAAATATTTTTTTATTGTCATACTCAAAGATATTGTAACATTTCACAAATTTAGAAAGTTTTTTAAAAATTAAACTTTTCGCTTCATAGATTTATATTATCGAGTAAATAATTAAACATTTTATTGATAGTCCAATAAATCCAATGGATCATCTATTGTTTAAATCCAGTTATTGATAGCCCAATAAAAATTTCTGGTATACCCAAAATTTAAATGATAAGATTAAAGATTAAATGTAACATGATTTTCTAGGAATAAGTCCATTAAGTCCATTTTTTTAAAAATCACACATGAATCAAGGTTGTGACTTCTGTTTTAATATATAAGATGTAACAGTTCATGGTTTCTCAATTAATCAATATATATATATATTGTTTTGTTATTTCATATTAATTAATAGAACGTTAAATAAATTATCCTACATAAATAATTTGTATATACAATTTTTACTCCGGATAAGGTGCGAGTCTTAAACTAGTATCTTACTAATTTATAAGCATCATGGAATTAACTTAATATGTGATTTACTAAGAACATATTTAAAAATATTAATTTAAATTTCTTAACCAATTAGATAATGATGTCAAATTAATTTCTAACTAACTTATTCAATATATTTTTATTTTAAATAAAAGATGTATTTTCAGTTCTATAATAAAATATATTAAACAACTATATATATTTTAATAATAAATTATTAAATTTAATATTTTATTGTAAACTAAAAAATATATATATATATATATATATATATATATATATATATATGATAACTAATGTTTTAAACCTTGCTTCATTGCCTATTGCAGTCAATTTGTGCTAAAAAAAATATGTACGATAACTAATGTTTTAAACCATCAGTTTGTTTGTTTGTTTGTTTGTGTTGAACCCTAGACATCCAGTATTAAACAGTTTTAAACTGTAACTAGATCATGATCCGTGCCTCCGCGCGGATGCTGGATTTAACTTCTGTTCAACGTAAATTCATAAACTATTGGTTTTATAAAATGTACATTTATATTTTTATGTTTTGTAAATTCCATTTAGAGTAAAATATATTATTTTATAATATTTATATTTGATAATAATTTTTTTAATCTCTACATAATATTATATCTATAATTCTATAACTTGATGCAATTTGATGTAAATGTAATATTCATATATTAACTTCTTGATTTTTGTTTATTTATTTAAAAATGATTTAATTTTTTATTGTTGTGGTTTTCTGTTAATTTTTTATTGTTGTAGAATTAATAAACTTAATAAAATATACTTGCCTCATCATATGAGTCATTCCAAAGCTCCACAGCTTCCTTACTAATAACAGTTTTTCCAACAGAGTCGAACAACATTAGTTTGCATGTGTCGCTGTCATCTGCCACATACACATGAAGCTTGTACCTAACATTTGAGTGTGACAAATTAGTAATATTTTTAGCTTAACAGTGAAAAATAGTTTAGAATAATAATTTACACTTATTTTGGAGACACATTAGTGACATTAGCACGACAGTTCTCACAACGCCCTAATGGTTTTTCATTTTTTGCAATTCTTCTAGGATCATTTCTACCAATCCTAGTAACACGCCGGTTGCATCCATTTGCATCATGTCCAAAAAAGAACCAACCCCAATCTGTGTTAATTGATTCGATGGAGCATACGATTTTGCATTTTTGCGCCTGAAAAATTAAAAAAAAAACACACAATCTTATATTACTCAGCCGTAATCGGATCTCTAATTCATAATATAACTTATGAGAAAATTTAAAAATAACCTCAACAGCCACCAAAATCTCAGAAATTGAACAGACTTGAACATCATCCCAATCTTCTGCTTGCTGCTTCACAACCTTGTAATCCGGTTTGTTTTCCAAAATAGCAAGAGGAAGCTCGGCTTGCAACATCCTGAATTTTATTAATGTACAAATTATCAACCAGCTTTGATGCATCCACGTAAAAGCGCCTCTAAAATATGGATCTAAATGTACATTTCTTTAAAATCAACTGCTTCTTGCACTTCTGGGTTGAGAGTCACAAGGGAAGCATCAAATGCATTTGTTATTTGCATATTTCTTACTCAACAATAAACTTGCTGATGTAAGCTTCAGTTTTAATATAGTCAAACCCGAATTACTTTTAAAATTATAGATAAATGTTTATACCTTTGTAGTAGCTGATTTTAGCAAACCTAATCAAACAAATTATTAGTTGCCCTTCATTCTCTTGAAGATGAGATTCAATAAGTTCTGCGGATTTCTCCCACAGACAACACTCCATGTCATTCCCACTGAAATTCAAGATAGACAATTAAAGAATGTCGATTATAGTTCTTATACAGTATAAAAGATAACAATATTTTGCTTACTTTGTGTCACGTAGTCGGAATACAACCCTCTTCGGATCTTCGTTCTTGACTTGCACAGTCTGTATAGTGCGCATATCAAAAATTTCACCGAGCACATCTGTTCCAAAAATATTGTAGTTTAGTTTATAAATCAGTGAAAAAGCATGGACTAATATAAGAAAAAAACTCAAACGAATATCATACCAATTAGGAAGTAGGGATTCAATTTTCCCTCAATGGTATCTTCATAACTTGCAAGATCAAGGAAGTTATTGTTGTTTTGTAAATCAGATTTCGATATGACTGTGCCACCACTGATTGTCATCTTGTACTACAGGTTCGTTGGTCGATACTGCCCACCCGCTTGGGATACGGTGAAGTTTTCAACAAATCGCCATTCTCCAATAGGTAAGCCTCGCTGAACCCAAAACATTTGACTTCTTTTGCATGAAGCATGAATCTTACCACCCTTTGAGCAGGAGAAACTTCGTATTAAAGTATGTTCAGTTTTTGTAATCTATATAAATATATATGTGAAAAATAATTTCTTACTGTTTCATCTGCAAGGATGCACTCAAGTGTTTCTCCTCCAAAGTTCTGTTTCCACGAATGAAGCATCTTCACACTTACTCTCCACCCGATTTTGTAAGGCTTCACATCCTTAAGCAGGTTACAACACGCGTTACTCGACATTTCTTGTTGTGATTTTATTGTTGGTGATGGGTTGAGAATGAAGAAATTGAGTCGTAGAGGGATATCTATATATATGGTTATGAAAATTGGTGAACACGTTAAATATCACAAGCAAAAACTAACCATTAAGATATTTCTTGATTGTATGGTTGATATATATTTGGGTATATTCATTTTTCTCTTACGAAATACTTCAATATATTGTTATATTTTTTGCGATGATTTAGGTAACTAATTATGGAGGCATTCGTTGGCTTTTAAGGATATAAGGAAGCAATATAAGAGATTTGGAAATATTTAGCTTGGACAAAAAAAAGACGTAGGATGAAAGTTTAGTTTAGAAAATTAAGGTAATCATATATTTCTAGATTGCAACCGAGAATCTAGCTTATTTTGTGTACCAATGAATTCCAATTCTCTATTTTATTAAGATATTCTCACGAATATTTGATGCTTTAATAGTTTGGTTAATTGAATCAATTGGTTAAGATATTTATGGGGAAAGTTAACCGATAATGTGCATGTTATTGATTTCAATTTTGGTTTAAGTTGTGTGACAGTGAAATTACGAAAATGACATTAATGAAGGGTTCAAAGAAAACGTTTTCTCCTAATAACTTTGTGTCCAAACAACAGTTAAAAAAAAATTATAAATCTGCTATTCTTGTATCCAAACAGTACCAAAAGGTATTTCAGTTTTAATAATATAGATAACTAACTTCCCCGTAGTATTTTATTAAATAACCTATAGGTTGTGAGAATTCAGAAAGATTAAGTGAGCAATCAAAAGATTACCACACTTCGTGTAGACGTAGATTTCAAAATCAGTCGATGGAATTCAGGTGACAGACGTTTGAGTTGGGCTTTTTATGTGCTTGATTGGGCCTTTGGCAACGAATAAGAACAGAAAAAAATAATACCAGACTAAATAAATTGAGATCTACCGAACAAGATTCCGACTTGTGAGATCATTCTAGAAACCTAATAAGAGATCGGCAGCCGCAGCCGCAGCCGGAGAAACATGTCGAGCCGTTCGTCTTCTTCTTCTGCCCGCGAATTAGAACTTCAGAAGGATGTGAAAAGGCACGAGGTTGCTCTAGATGAATTGAGCTGTCTCTCTTCTTCTCGAAGTGTCTACCAGAGAAACGGAAACCTCTTCTTCCTCACAGCTGCCAAGAAAGCGAAAATCGATGCGGAGAAACAACTAGACCACGCTAAATCTGAACTCGCCAAGATTCGTTCGCAGACACGATGAACAATGGAGCTTGTACTTTGCCTCTTGTCTTTTTGCTTAGTCTTATGTATTGCTTCGACTTGTAGTTTGTTGATATGATTGATGCTAATACCAGTTTTCATTATAGTTGGATAAATTGTTTATCTTTCGATTTATTATGTCTTCAAGCCATGCCAGCAATTAGCAAATCAAATGTGATATGTATCAGAGTAACGTTTGGTTATCATAACAATTTGAAGATAAACCAACAAGGAAGCATGGCGATTTTGTGGATTTTGTGGATTTTGTGGGTAGTGATAGCGATTGCAGGAGGAACTAATATCGTCAAAAATAAGATGAATGTTTTTGATGTTATACGTACCAGCTGTTGCTTTAGTTTGTGCAACCGTAACATACATGGTCGAACCAGTCTCGCACTGCTTAAGAGTCTCACCAGTACAAGCAATCATCACTTTCAAACTTTGAGCAGGTGCATACCCAACCCAACCTTTTAACCCACAAGTGAAGTCAACTAACGTCCTCACTCTATAGGCAGCTTACAAAAGTTTCTGAATCTCTTACAATTAGTTGTTAGATTGTTCTATTTACGCAGTGTCAAGATGACATTCACATCTCCAAAGCAATGAGGATGCTGCTGTTACCAACAACATGCTGTGATGGTACTTGAGCTTCGTTAAGAGTGTTGGCAATCTTCTTCACCTCCTCAATAGTCCCATTCTTCATAGATATAATCAAAATAAAAGCAATCAAATTGCCTCCGACGAAGAACGTCCAGCCATCCTTTCAAGTTTGAAGATAATGATGACAACAAGATTATATAGATTCAGTTTATATCAGTTGTATCAATATTTAAAATAACCAAGATACTTCAATTATATTTGCGGAAATAAATATTTGGTTTTTTTTTTAACAACGAGAAAAAATATTTAATTCGAATTATAAAAATTATAGTGTAAGAAAACTGAACCTGTTTTATTTGTTTTTAGTTGGTTCTTAACTTTTATGCAAAAATAAGCCAAATTTTATTATCCGGATGATTTATCAAACACATTTTAAACAAAAAAATGTTGAACTAAAAAAAGAAAGAAAATTAAAATTGAGCAAAAAAGAAAGATTCAAAAGACCGATTATCCAATAATGTAAATGAATAAATTCTGCAAAAAAAAAATTATAAAATAATACAAAAAACTTTTCAGATCGTTTAAACTGATGATGCATCCACATGTTCCGAGACTAGACAGACCCACACAGACTTCCACTCTCTCTCTCTCTAGTCCTCCAATGGCGGACCACGACGAGGATGAGACCCACCACCATCAAAGACCACCGTATATGCCCAAAGAAACCGCCCTCCAAGCTCTAAACACCATAATCCAGCTCCACTTCGAGAAAACCCTGGAGAAAAAATGAGCCATTGACAACCAAAAGAAGAAGCTCCATAACCTCTTCACCCTCTTCTTCATCTTCCTCGTCGTCGTCTTCGCTTCCCTCTCTCAACCCTCTAGCCGTCTCCAATGCCGCTATTGTTGGGCACCAATATGTTTCCTCTCTTTCTCTCACCTCATCTTCTACATCTCAGTCGCATAGACCCTACGTTGCATCAACGGGTTCAAGTACCAGCGTCGCTGCCATAAGCTAACTCTCGGCCTCACCACAGAGAAGCTTCGCTTCGTAAAGACAGTGGCAGCTACCGCTGTTGGTGAGGAGGAGATCTCAGCCGCTGCGGCTGCGGGGGATCTGGAAGTGTCGTACCAAGAGCCGTCGGAGAGTTATTTGGGGAAGTTTAAAGAGGAATTGGGCTCTTGATTTTGGGTTCTTGATCCTTCTCTATGCTTTCTTGGTTTCTTTCTCTCTTGTAGTCCTCTGTTTCTGATCTAAATTCAAAGGGCGTTTTAGGTAATACGTTAATTTTAGTAAAATTCATTTTGGTTTTGTATGAGTAATCAGAAGATAATTATCAAAAACTATAGAGATTGATCCCACTTTGGGTTATATTGTTATTCATCTACAATGGTAACAAAGAACACTAGTAGTGCAAACTGCAAAGGTAATGTTGGAAGTTCTTTTTCTCGACAAACTTATTGAGTTAATTAGTTCGGTTATTTCCGGTTTCCTTTTGTCGGTTTAATCATTTTTGGTTTAGTGTAGTTTGTATATAATCTGTACATTGTACTCAACTTTACGTAATGAGAAATATCTTCATAACAAACTTTCTCTCTCAGATGTTGATCCTCTTGTTCAACTAATATGGTATCGGAGCAATCTGAGCTGATTTTCGTCTGATTCTTCCATTGATAGAGCTTGATTCGTGTTCCCTGATCGATTCTTCTCCTCTACGATGGTTTCCATGAAGAAAATTCCGCGAAAATCAACTCGAGTATCTCGTCGTACGATCCGATCCATGAATAACGAGGATTCACCTCCGCAATCTCCTCTGGTAGCTGCAGATCGCAACATCGGTGCTTCGCGAGCGGTGAATGTCCCAGAATCTATGGATCCAACTCAATCTCCTCTGTTTATGCACAACGCCGATCATCCAGGTTTATAGCTTATCTCTCTTCGTCTCGATGGCTTAAACTATGATGATGCGATGAAGATTGCTTTAGACGCGAAGAATAAGATTGCTTTTGTAGATGGAACTTTGATCGTCCTGATACATCGGAACCTACATTTCGTTTGTGGTCTATATGCAACAGTATGGTGAAATCTTGGCTATTGAATTCAATTTCTCCTCGGATCTATCGCAGTATTCTCCATTTGAATGATGCGTCAGATATCTGGTGTGATCTCCATGGTCGTTTCCATATGACGAACTTACCTCGCACTTTCAACCTAACTCAAGAGATTCAGGAGCTCAAGCAAGGTTTGATGTCATTATCCGACTATTATACTACTCTGAAGACTCTTTGGGACAACTTGGAAAGTGTTGATGAACCAGATACACCATGCATTTGTGGCAATGCTATCAAGTTACAACAGAAGGCGGATAGAGCTAAGATTGTTAAGTTTCTTTGTGGACTTAATGAATCTTATGCTATTATTCGTAGACATATTATCATGAAGAAAGTCTTACCCTCTCTGGTGGAAGTCTACAACATTCTGGATCAAGATGACAGTCAGCGTGGTTTCTCCAATGTGGTTACTCCTGCTGCGTTTGCTGTCACCCGTTTCATCTTTTCCTCTTTCATCTCTATCACCACAAATTTCTAAAAGGCATCGCACTGTTCCTGCTCGTCTTAAGGACTTTCATTGTTATGCAGTCGATGATCCTTCATATTAACCATCTTCTAGACTTTCTTACTCTAAAATTTATTCACATCATCTTGCTTATATCAATAGCATTACTAATATTCCTATACCTACAGCATATGATGAAGTACTGAAGTATAAATAATGGACTGCATCTTATGATAAAGAGCTAGATGCAATGGAAGAAAATAATACTTGGGATGTTGTATCTTTACCAAAAGGAAAGAAGGCGATTGGTTGTCGAGGGTTGCATACTCTGAAGTTTAATGCAGATGGAACGTTGGAGAGGAGAAAAACTAGACTGGTGGCAAAGGGTTATACCCAAAAGGAGGGCTTAGACTACAATGTGGTTACTCATGCTGTGTTTGCTGTCACCCGTTCCATCTTTTCCTCTTTCACCTCTATCACCACAAATTTCTAAAAGGCATCGCACTGTTCCTGCTCGTCTTAAGGACTTTCATTGTTATGCAGTCGATGATCATTCATATCAACCATCTTCTGAACTTTCTTACTCTAAAATTTCTTCACATCATCTTGCCTATATCAATAGCATTACTAATATTCATATACCTACATCATATGCTGAAGTACGGAAGTCTAAATAATGGACTGCATCTTATGATAAAGAGCTAGATGCAATGGAAGAAAATAATACTTGGGATGTTGTATCTTTACCAAAAGGAAAGAAGGCGATTGGTTGTCGAGGGTTGCATACTCTGAAGTTTAATGCAGATGGAACGTTGGAGAGGAGAAAATCTAGACTGGTGGCAAAGGGTTATACCCAAAAGGAGGGCTTAGACTACAATGAAACTTTTTCTCCCGTACCAGAGATGGCTACGATCAAGTTATTATTGAAGATCTCTGCCTAGAAAGAAGTGGTTTCTCCATCAGTTGGATATTTCTAATGCTTTTCTCAGTGGTGACTTGGAAGAAGAGATATATATGAAGCTTCCAGAGGGTTATGAGGATCACTTGGGAGATTCAATACCTAGCAATGCTGTTTGTAAACTCAATAAGTCCATTTATGGTTTAAAGCAGGCATCACGTCAGTGGTTTAAGAAGTTCTCAAATGCTCTGCTTGTTCTTGGCTTTACAAAGGCACATGGTGATCATACTCTCTTTCTGAGACAGATTGGTGATGATTTTGTTGCCATTTTGGTGTACGTGGATGATATTGTCATTGCTAGTACCAGTGAGGTTATAACGACTCAGGTTATCAGTGATCTCAAGTCTTTCTTCAAGCTTCGTGTTCTTGGTAGTCTGAAGTTTTTCTTGGGTTTGGAGATCTCTCAGAATACTGAAGGTATATTTATTTGTCAACGGAAGTATGCCTTGGAGTTGCTCCATTATACTGACATGCTTGACTGTAAACCTTCCTCTATTCATATGATTCTGAATTTAAAGTTGTCCAAGGAGGATGGTGATATGCTTGAGGATCGTGAGATGTACCGCCGCATTGTTGGGAAGCTTATGTACTTGACAATCACGCGACCTGATATTATGTTTGCGGTGAATAAGCTTTGTCAATTCTCTTCTGCTCCGCACACGTCTCACCTTGGAGCAGTATACAAAGTTCTTTAGTATATAAAAGGCACGGTTGGTCATGGTCTTTTCTACTCTACCTCTCCTGATCTTATTTTGAAGGGTTTTGCCGATGCTGATTGGCCGGCTTGTGTTGATAGTCGTCTGTCTACGACTGGTTTCACTATGTTTGTAGGTGATTCTCTCATATATTGGAGATCCAAGAAGCAACCTACAGTGTCTCGGTCATCGGCGGAGGCAGAATACAGAGCTCTTGCTTTAGCTTCATGTGAAATGATGTGGCTCTGCATCTTACTTCGAGAGTTGCGAGTTCCATCATCTTCCATGCCTATTCTCTTCTCTGATAGTACCGATGCAATCTATATTGCTACGAATCCGGTTTTTCATGAATGTACCAAACATGTTGAATTTGATTGTCACACAGTTCGTGAGAATATTGATAAGGGTTTACTCAAGACTCTTCATGTCAGAACAAAGGATCCAATTGCTGATATTCTCACTAAACCATTGTTCCCTCTTGAGGGGGCCTATTGAGTTAATTAGTTCGGTTATTTCCGGTTTCCTTTTGCCGGTTTAATCATTTTTGGTTTAGTGTAGTTTGTATATAATTTGTACATTGTACTCAACTTTACGTAATGAGAAATATCTTCATAACAAAATTTTTCTCTCAGATGTTGATCCTCTTGTTCAACTAATAAAACTCCATACATCAAATTACGAAGATTCGATTTGATGAATACCCACAAAAACCTATTAATCCAAAATTGTCTGATTTACTTGAGAATTAATAGTTTTGTGTGTTTTATGTTTTACAAAGAGAGTCAATATAAAGATGTTGAAATTTAGATCGAAAAGAGGTAATGTTGGAAGTTTTAAATTCAAGTTGTGTCCTCTACAAGAGACCAAAAAGGCTTTTTGATTGGCCCATAATAAATCGTTACACTCTGTTTTCTTTTTTAAAGACCCAAAACTGTCAAGTCAAACTACTAAAATCCTAAAAATTAAAATTAAATAATTATTAAAGAGAAAATAGTCATTTAAATCATGAACTTTCTAATTTGGTTGAAAAAGCATGAACTTTATCGTGGACCATTTAAAGCATCAATTTATCGTGACTAGCAATATAATGCCTCAACTAAGTTTGACGAAGCCAATTTTAATAGGTCGTTAAAAGGGTTAACAGATTGAGTTAACGAGGTTAATTTCCGTCTCTGCTCTTTGTTAAATTCATACGACGTCATTTTTTGGAATTTTAAAATAATTGGTGTACAAGGGAATCGAACATGAGACCAAAGTTTCCTTGTTACAAACCTAAACCACTAGACCACTTACGATTCCATCGACATGTATGAATACTAATAGTTAATATTATTATACCTCTAAATCATCTTCTCCCAAAAACTAAATCCCTAATTTGTTTCTGTTAAGTTTTAAGAAACGGGAATATGATGAATCTGGCGGTGATGGGTTGGTTTCGAATTCGAAAAC
This sequence comes from Brassica oleracea var. oleracea, assembly GCF_000695525.1. Taxonomy (NCBI): domain Eukaryota; kingdom Viridiplantae; phylum Streptophyta; class Magnoliopsida; order Brassicales; family Brassicaceae; genus Brassica; species Brassica oleracea. Next base: position 2,793,220 of record NC_027755.1, read on the forward strand.
CAAACCAGAATTCGAAACCAACCCATCACCGCCAGATTCATCATATTTTGGAAGATTATAAAGATGTTCAAATTTCGATTGAAAGAAGGTAATGTTGGAACTTGGAAGTAATTCATAGCACTTTCATTAATGAGATATTCTCCAAGAGACCAAAAAGGGTTTTTGATTGGCCCATAATAAAACGTTGCACTCTGTTTCTTTAGATATCCACATTTTTAAAGGTCCAAAATAATAAAGTCAAACTACTAAAATCCCCAAAAATAAAAATTAAAACTAGATTTCGATCTACGCAGATTTTTGTTTTCATTTATTTTTATATAAACATTTTGTTTTCAATTCTAAATTGGTATATATTATAATATATATGTGTCTATCAATTTTTAAAATATAATAAGTATACGGTAATAGATTATTTCAAACTTTCACATGTATTTGTATCTTCTTCTATATATATTTTTTTGGATTATTATTTCATTATTAAAATTGTAACTATATATATTTATTAGTAAAATATTGTTTTATTGTCATATTCAAAAATCGTAACATTTCGCTTCATAGATTTATATTATCGAGTAAATAATTAAACATTTAGTTTTTGTTTAATTTTTAAAATAAAGTATATAGTTAATTTGTTTTCATTGGTTTAAGGTAGTAAAATTTAATTATTGTTAGATAATATGATTTTTGTTATTTAAAAAATATTTATAATTTTAAAAGTCAACATCAAAAAATATTTAAATAATTAACATATGGAGGTATAATATTAATACATTAAATTATATCTATTTAATTTATACTATCTATAAATCTAATGGATCATTTATTGTTTAAATCCAATTATTGATATCCCAATAAAAAAATTTGGTAGGTCTTAAATTTAAATGATAAGATTAGAGATTAAATGTAATGACTTTATAGGAATATAGGTCTATTATGTCTATTTTTAAAAAAAATTATAGATGAATCAAAGTCGTGACTTTTCTTTTAATATATAAAAGATAATTATTAAAAACTATTTTCACTTTTGTATAATTGAAAGACAGAGCAGCAACAGCTTTATGCTCAAAGGACAAGCGAGAAGAGAAGAAGAAAACAAACACCGACTTTCATAGAAATCGCAGACAGAGATCCCATCCCTCCATCGTTGAATCTCATCTCTTATCTGAGTTTCGATGCCTTCCCGTAGAAGAACTCTCCTCAAAGTCATCATCCTCGGCGATAGCGGGTCCGTCAACTCTCTCTCTCTCTCTCTGCTTCTTTAGTGTTTTCGATGAGTAATATTCTAATCTTTAATTGGATTCGATCTGAATCGGGCTGGTCTTAGATGTTTGGTTTATGTCTATTGTGTAGCTTGTTGGAATTGAATTAGTAAAGTTGTAAACTGGTAATCAAAGACTTACTTAGCTCTCATGGGGAAGTCGTGAATCAGATCTCAGCAAATGGGGTTTATTGTCTGTGGTGATTCCATTCATTTAAGTTATAATTCCATTCATTGTTGGACTTGTGATTTTTGCAGGGTGGGGAAGACCTCTTTGATGAATCAGTATCCTAAGTTGTGTGTTAATGGTGTTTTAACTGGAAGCTACAATGGAATCTGTTCTTTTTCTGAGTTATATAGATAAGTTTGTGTCCTTGTTTTACTTTAACACCACGTTTTCAGATATGTTAACAAGAAGTTTAGCAACCAGTACAAGGCCACCATTGGTGCCGATTTCTTGACTAAGGAAGTACACTATGAAGACCGCATCTTCACTTTGCAGGTTTGTCTTGTCTCAAATTTTTTTTTTTTTTTTTTTTTTTTTATCTTTGGGTAGATTGCACTTGCTTAGTTACTTGGTTTTAATGTCACTCCTAAGTGGCAGAATAAAGTTGATTACTTTATGAGCTTCTGGCTGATCTTTTTAGTCAATCTCTGCCCTTTTTTGTTTGACCATAGATATGGGACACGGCTGGTCAAGAAAGGTTCCAGAGCCTTGGTGTAGCTTTTTATCGCGGTGCTGATTGCTGTGTACTTGTCTATGATGTCAACTCCGCCAAATCATTTGAGGATCTCAACAACTGGAGGGAAGAGTTTCTGATCCAGGTATGTGTGTATTCATGCTCCATTGTCCTTGCTCAATGAAAAGCATATTGCTTTAATGTTTGGTTATTGTGATTTTCACAGGCGAGTCCATCTGATCCAGAGAACTTTCCCTTTGTTGTCATCGGTAACAAAATCGATGTGGATGGTGGAAACAGCCGTGTGGTTTCAGAGAAGAAGGCTCGAGCTTGGTGTGCTTCAAAAGGAAACATCCCTTACTATGAAACTTCTGCCAAAGAAGGCACCAATGTTGAAGACGCATTCATGTGTATTACCAAGAATGCAATGAAGAGTGGAGAAGAGGAAGAAATGTAAGTTTCTATGCTTTGATGGATCAGAGATTTTGTCTTAGAACTTGTGTTTATTATTGTTTTGATGATTGGTCTTAGGTACATGCCCGACACAATTGATGTCGGAACCAGCAATCCACAGAGGTCAACAGGATGTGAATGCTAAAAGGATTATTTTACCTTTACTACTCTCCCCACCAGTTTATCTCAGTCTCCAAGGTTTTTACCGTCTTGTAAATCTGTTTTGTTCTGTGGTAAATTATTGAAAAAAAAAAAAAAAAACAAACCATAACGTTGTTGTCTACCGTTGTTGTTATTGTTGTTGTTGTCCAATACATTTATGAAAAGACTCGATGGTTTCGTTAACAATTTCATCATGATTCATGAGATATCTCCCTTAGTGTGTAGGTTTGAAGACGACGACAATGGGATATCAATACAATACATACAATAAATAAAAGGAAGATATCCTCAATGGAAAGGGGGTTCACGTCGGATTAATAATTCAGACCAATCATAGAGTCGTATTGTGTCATGTCATATATTCCTCACACGTCAAAAATTAGTTCGATTGCATCGACTTCAACTTCCTCCTTTTCCTCGAAGAAACCCAACCGTTTCACCTCTTCTCCTCTGTAACGATAAAATTGTGACTCATAAAGCTTTATCATTTAGTGCAATCCCTATATAATCTACCTCTTCACATCCAATTTTGCCGAGGAGAAGAAGAACTACGACGTAGAATCTATATTTCCCCGGTCATGTCAATGTCATCAACTCTGGATCAAGGTGGCTCTTATCTCTCCCCCTCTAAATTTGTTTTATAATATATATGCAAGCTTTCTGTGTATTTGGTTATTGGGTTTTTTGGTAAAAACCAAATTAAGTTGTAGTTTAAAAATTTATTGGATCTGATATTTGATTTTTTTGGGGTGTTTCTATTTATTTTGAATCGACTGATGATTGAACCTGTCGAGTTGATTTTTGGGTTTGTATTTCCAGCACTAAATCTCTGTCGTCGACCAAACACTGACCATGAAGAAATCAGCAAACTCTCATCTTCAAAAGCCAAGGATAACAGAAAGTCATCATCCAACTTCCCAGACTTCTGCAACTGGTCTCGATGAGCTCCAAACTACGTGTTTATCCTAATCGTTAAGTTCACATTCCTTGGGTTCTTGATCTGATTCATCACCGTTAAATCCTTCGAGATTCTCTAACAGCGAGATGGCTTCACCAAAATGGAACTGAGGTGAAACACAGTCTGGAAACTCAAATTCCTATTGGCGCCACCTTCATCACCATCGGTATCCAAAGAAGCCAGTGCCGTCCTAATGTAAGTTGTAACCAGGTTTTACCTTCCTCTCTGGTTTTAATGTAGAAACTAAATACTTAATTGATAAAAAAACAACAAACTATATACTTGATTTATGTAGAATTTGATAGTGATTAAGTTGAGGCTTGAGGCGTATTGATGGCACAACGACCAGATTGTTCTCCTTCATATGATAGTTTAGTCGGATCCTGTAACACACTTTTGAGTATAACCATTTACAAGTACCTACTGCTAAATCCACGAAAGTCTTCTGTCTCCACGGAAAGGTCTCCCATCGTCATGTATTATAACAATCAAGGTTTGTGTCTACTCTCTTCATATTCATTATTTTACTCTGCTCAAAATTGTTCCTTCGATTCTTTTTGCGTGATTCATTGATGTTACCTTAATTCTTAAAAAACAGCAAAATCATAGCATTGTTTTTCATCCACATAATCACCCTTCTATTTAAGCAGGGAGTTAGGCATGGATATAAGATCAGAACGATTGTTGGTTTTGAAGCATAACCCGTGTTCCGATCATGTCAGAGCTCCACTGACACCACCCATGACCATAGTCAGAATCAAGTACAGTTCCGTGAGATCAATATTATCCCTCATAAGAATATTGATTCTGTGTGTGTAAATTTGAATATTTTTTCTTGATTGGATGCAGTGGAGTAATTTTTAGAGTTGTAATATATTAGTTTGAGCTAACCCTTTTTTTTTTGTTTTAACTTTTAAGCTTTCCTGTTGAATTCTTCTTGACCTTATGTATACTTTGTTTTTCTGTAGTATGAACTTCTTTGAAACTTATGAATTCTCACATCAGTTAACGACGAGGTCGTCAAGAAAACCTATAAGTAGTCCAAGAAGGTAAATTTAATAGTCCTAAACTGTTTTTGTGTGTTTCAACTGCAGAAGGGTAAGTGACAATCACTTCTAGGGAACCATCTCAGAGTGTATTGGCAACTGGTCTCAGCTTAAAAATCTGTAAGGTCAGCATTCATCAAAAAAAAATTATTTTTCTTATACTTTGTATCTCTGCACCATCTAAATTGTTTCAGTTAACCATATAATGAACAATTGCAGTTGATTAGCAAATGGAAACTAAAGCAGGACTCATGTTTAAAGCAATTTTTTTTTTGATAAGATTGGTATAAGCATCATCCCAAATCCAGAAACGGCATCAATACCCTGTATTTTTTGATGTTTCAGTGACCATTTCTAAAAGCCATGTGTCAGTGACTTTCACCGTTTGTAACGACTTGGTGTAACTGTGTGCAGGCACAATAGAACACAAACTGTGTGTGATCTGGCGTGTAGAAAAGGACTTGACATCCTCGATCTTCCACCTGATATCCAACCACACTCGAGAAGGAGTACTTCAAGAACCATCATTGTCTCTAAAATCGTACATGGGAAAACTCTCCATAAGTTTGGGGCATGTAACTGGTACACTGATACGTACTCCTGCAGGATATGTACATTCTTATATGTTCATTTTCTTCATCTTATTTAGATTAAAGGGGCAGTAACCTTGAAGAAGATGATAGGGATGGGTTTTCCTTTGTTAGACGTGATATACCCGTAACCCGCCACTAGCACTGAAAAGCCTTCTGGCTAAGGTTGTGAAGTTGTTCAGCCGTCTACTAAGCTTCTGCCAGTTGCTTAGATGGGAGTTGTTGGTCGGAGGTGATTGTATCTTTCACATAATTGGAATCGCACATGACAAATCAAGTTGGCTTCTCGATGACTTCCTGCAGTCATTTATGAAAGCTCATGGACCTCTGAAGATATCAGCAATTGGGAATTGGTCAGTTCTCTTACAGTGTCAGATGACTTGCTGTGCTGCTATTGTGCCAAATACCAAATGTATCAGTGTTAAACTTAGTAAAGCTAATACAATCCAACTTTTCTTCTTTGTATGTGTTCTTTACATTAAAAGAACAAGATTCTCCGGTGAGATCGAGTTGAGATACCTCATCGGCAAAACCTTGATGGAACCATTGTCATATGCTTCTTCTGAGTAAACTCTGGCTACAAGGTTCTGAAATCGTAACTCGAAGCTCCATGGTATAGACCCAAAAAAATGTGTACGTCAAAAGCTAATGTGCCACATAATTTTTTTTGTTATGTTTGGTGTAAAACCACACTTTTTTTTCTTACATCTATTATCTCCAAATTGTCTGGTTGATACATAGCTTACATAGTTTCTCAAAATTTGGCATTCTTTTTACTACTTAGATGAATGATATGTAACTTGCTAAAAGCACATATTATTGCGACAAAAAAAACCCACATATTCATATATGTTTATTCCAAATAGAATATGTTGTAGGTCAAAAAGTTTGTAGGTGTTGTGTCAGCCTCCTACTAAGCTAATCGTAATTGTGCGTAAAGATAATCACCATAATCCGCAATGCTCACCATCACTGATCATCTTCCATCTTTATTTTTAATCAGATCAAAGAGACGTGAAACATCATAGGATGTATTCTGTGTAGATCGTCAGATATATATAATAAAATGGAAAGTAAGTAACAAAACAAAATACTTTTCAGTTTGAAAAGTGAATAATGAATAAATCGTATATCATAATCAAATATTCATTTGTAACTCTTTCCACAATATAAAACATAATATCTAATTATTATAATATTCTGCAGCATTAAATATTAATGCAAAAAAATACAAAACACTTATATAAAAACCTATATTTAAATATATACTAAAAATTAAAATATTTTTAGTTGTTTTTGAAATTTTTCATCCGCCCGTAGGGCGGGTTTAATCCTAGTATCATTTAATGAGTGAGTGATATCTCATTTAAATTTACACTTGGGGATTTAACACTTTACGGGAAATAAAGAGTTAGCGACTTATATTCCTGAAATTTCTTTTCAATTTACTGGAGTTTATCAAAGAGCAATACAACGAATATAAAAGTTAGAAAACGATTTAAGTTGGAAGACAATAAGAGAAGAGATGGCAATTTGAAGACTTGCCCGCGGGCCTGGCTCAATAAAGCTTGGTGCGGGGTGGGTTTGGGATGGACTTAAATTTTTGCTTGATTCAGACCTAAATTTTTTGCTGACCACGCAGGAATGGACTTGACTTGAGCGGGTATTGGCTTGGCGTGGGATGGGCCGGATTTGGACAATAAAAACCCGTGATGACCTTCATTTCAGCTTTTCCTGAGGAGAGATGCTAATATTGGTTATCCGAGATATATTTTATAAATTACACTTAATATTTTACACTTATAAATTACACTTAATATTGGTTATTTAGTCAAAGATTTAATTCAAACATATAATTCGATTTACATACATATATGACGAAAACCTAAAATACAAGTATGATCTTACGAAAATTAATATCTAAGTTAATATTAAATTGAACAGAATTTGTAGTAAAATATCACATAATGTAAAATTTTAGTTACTGTTCATGTTTTAATTAGAGAGATATCACTAATAATTTGAAACTAGGTAATAAACCGCGCCTTGCGCGGGATATGATTATTAGTTTCATTATTTTAATAAAAAAACATTAAATCTGTTTAATCTGGCTATTGGTTCAGTTTAAAATTTTTTTTTTTGGTTTTTAATCTTCTAAAATATAACTATTATTTTAAATTAATATTCATTTTAGTTTATTCGGTTAAAATGTTTGATTTTTTGGTTTTTCCGGTAAAAACCAAAAATTAATCTTATTTATTTATTTTCATGTTATGAATTTTAGATAGTCGTCATGTCGAACCAATAGTTTCATATTATAGTTTCTAAACAGATAATAGTTTAAAAAAAAGAAAAGAAAATTATTAAAATAAATCATTTCACTACAATTTGGTCGGTAGTGAAAAAAGCATTAAGAAAAATTATTTCAACTTTCAAAACAATTAGATACTTCAGTTGTGGTGAATACTTAGTTACAAGGTGTTCACATCAAGGTGCACATATATGTGTATGTAAAAAGTATATAAAAATAGTTGACAAATATATAAAGATATTGTTACTTAATATTAAATGACATTTTTGTTCAAAATAATACATGAAAGATAAAATTAAAATTAATTTAAAATAAAAAAGGTCTTGACATTAGTCATTTTTTACATATAATGAAAATAAAATAGTATCCGTAAATAGGGGTGAGCACATATCGAATATCTGGGTATTTGGAAGCATTTGTGTCGATTCGATCTTTAGCCACCTAGATATTCAGTGACTCGGATATCCGAAATGTTTAGAATTTTAAAGAATATCTGATTTGATCCGTAAATAAAATAAAATTTTAAAAATAATTGAAAGCTTTAATAATAAAATTTTATTACAAAAGTAAAACATTATTTAACTTTTTAAATTCTAGTACCTAATATAATAAATTTAATTCATAAAATATTGTAAAACTGATATAAAGTATAATATATATAACATATATATAATTCTTTACATATATGTGTATATATATATGCATATAACAGATCGAATTGGATATATGTTCCCAAAAATATTGGTATTTGTGATTTACTTTTTTTTTGGATATTGTATTTTAGTATTTGATTTGTTTCGTAGAGTTACGGATGTCTTGATTTTTTGGTTCCAATCAAAACGGATAACGAATCGAATTAAAATTTATGAATATTTTACTCAACTTTATCCGTAAACAATAAAAATAATATATATATATATATATAGTTTGGCTTTTGATCATTATCTATTTTTATTCGAACCGAAAAATCCAGAGTTTTATTGGAACCATATATGTGAGTTTTATATTTAAAAAAACGCAAAGTACATAGTGTGAACACATTTATAAATATAGTGTGAACGCGTTAGCATACTTATTATCAAATTATTGTGAGACTGCAACATGTCTATTATAGTGTGAATGCATTTATTATAATGCTTCTCTTTTAATGTATAAGGGATAATAAATTAAATTACTACATGCAAACTATAAAATTGTTGTGTTTGAAAATATTATATTAAACTATTAGTAATATGGTAAATCTTAAAATTATATACCACTAATCATGTGAATCAAATATTCATATATGTATAAAATGAAAATAATCATCAAGATCTAGTTTTAATTAAACTCTTTAGTATAATTTTGATTAAACTCCGAGTAATAGGTTAGAACCTTATATTTTCACAATTTTCTTCGTTTTTCTTATAATATTCATAAGGATATGATGAATTTTTAATTCCCATTTTTATACTGTACTATTATATTAAACTATATAAGAGAAATAATTCAATTGAATTATACAAATAGTATCATTCTCTCTATATATAAACATTTGTAACGATTCAATTTCTTCTTATTCAATTCTTCTTTCTCAGTTTTAATTGAAATTACCACCAGATTCTGTCCATTATTGATTGCATTTTGTCTTATCTCCCAAATCATGTGTTCTCTACTTTATTCAAAAGAATTACTACCCATTGTTTTGTACTACATTGTAACCTCTGTATTTTTGTCTCATTAGGAGTATGATATCATGCGTTTTAACTTTTTCATAGATTTTTAGAAACTGTTGCCCAGAAAATAAAATCAGAAATTATCGAATACATCTTGCATTATTTTGATTTTATGCTTGAATGATACAGTAATTTTTTGGTTATGGTCAAAGGAATCATTTTTTGGTGTCTTAGGTGTTATATGACTTGGCTGGTACTATGTCTAGGGTTAACATTTCTTCACTGTGAATATATTGGTAGAACAACAACTCAAGCAGATGTTATTATCTTATTGCTTAACACACGCATACACGTGCATGTATAACCCGATACATAGATTTAATCAATTATACATTAGGATTGTGGTAGATGATGACGACAGATTTGGTGTTGAAATTCTTAGCGAACCTCTCTTGTCCTGTCCTAAAAGGATTGTTGAGAATATCTTTGATTGGTTCAGGTAATGGCTCACTCTTCATCATCTTCTTCCAATAGTCCTCTGCAACTTCTGATTTTCCTTCACTCAGATACACAAACTATACCAGCAAAATATAGCATTTGTTATATACATATATATAAATATATATACATGTATTGAAATCAGATCTTCATTAGTTAGGTTTTAATATAGAGAAGAAGCTTTACAAGGAGGAAGCTGAAAAGGACTACGAAGAAGGCGACCAAAAAATGTTGTTGCTTCATGTCTTTTAACTTCTGATCTGTTGTTTGAGAATTTTCTGGATCTATGGTGAATCCATGGGCGTTAAGTTTATATAGAGAGAGAGACCCTTTAAGAGGAAGTTGATAGACTCTTTAAATAATAAGTCGTCCTTCTCGATCCTAGCATCTTTTGTTATTATTTGAAAATACTTTAAATAATTACTATTGTAACTTGTGAGGTCAACTTTGTACTGTATACATTTATAAATACTAACCTAATTTTTTATGTTTATATAAATTTCACAGTGGTGGGCTGCTTGAGAAGGATTTTTGTCTTTTCTTCTCATGAGCGATCAACTATTACGGTTCGAAGAGCGACAACATTTTCTATAAGTATTAAGAATATGACCAATATAATTGAATATAACATAGAAAAGTTCTATGAATTGTTATGCTAATTTTCCAGATTACAGTTTACAACAAAGATTCCGTGATTAAATGAAACAATGAAGAATAGAGACAAAAATACTCTTAGTCTCGAGACAGTTTCTCCGTCGATACGGACCCGGCTTTGAAACCTCCCGTGGCCACCCGGGCCCTCCCTGCTAATTTCTGTGGTGGAAATTACGTGGCTGCTGCGAGCCTCGTGGGATTAGTCGGTTGACCTCGATCGCCGGATCCCCACGGATATCAAAAAAAAAAAAAAAATACTCTTCAAATAATGCAACTAGAATTCCATTATACTCCCTCTGTTTTCAAATATTCTCAATTAATATTTCTCAAAAGTATAAAAAAGTACCTTAACAATATAGAAAATCTATCTTTGTGGAACAAGAAAAAAACTTAAAACATCTTACTTTCGAGAACGGAAGTAGTAGTTATTTTCAGAAAGAATCTAATTTCTGTGTGAAAACAGAGCCCTAAAGATATGTATTTACGATTCATATCACAAAAATGCTAGTTTCTTTAATATTTAATTATGTTCACAATGAAAACATAAAATGATTACATATGATATACCAAACTAAGGTTTTACGAAATTTTAAGGTTTTTATATCTACTACTTATGTTAAATACTTAAATGTTTTCTGATTAGCTATCGTTGAGGATTTTGATCGTTGTTTATTTAAATAATGATTTTAAATTTGGTGATAACATATAAAAGGTTTCCTTTTCTTTAAATTAGGGGATCAATTAGGGGAGTGTCCGCGTTTCGCGCGAAATATTATTTTATTGTCGTTAAATATGATGTTTTTGAATGATGTAATTATATGGTCATTATTTATTTGTGAAGAGCATGATTTAGTATTTTTTTGTGTGATGTAGTATTAGGTTATAGGTTAATATATTTCTCCCTCCGTTTCATATTGTAAGTAGTTTTAGGAAAAAAATTTTGTTTCAAAATGTAAGTAGTTTTCATATTTCTAGGTAACTTTTACATTTATTGAATATAGTGTGACCAATCAAATTAAATAGACTTATTTTTTATTGGTTAAATTATATCTAACCTATTTATTATACAATACTTTTTAAAACATAATAATTTTCTTAATGTTTGTGATTTTAGGCAAAACTACTTACATTACGAAACGGAGGGAGTATGTGTTTGACTTTTCAATAACGTGTTGTTGTGTGTATAGTAGTATGTTAGTGGTGAATAAGCTTCTGATGTAAAGCATTTTGAATTTCAATAAATTTTCATTTAAGCATTTATTGATTCTAACATTAACGGTTTAAGCGTCAACATTGTATTTAATATTTTCACATTTTTGAACACTATTCTTTTTGTTAACAACGTCGAACATTATTCTCCTCAGATGTTTTTTCCTTCTCCGCATATTTTGACTTGAGCCATCACCATCTATGTATTTCGTTTACATTTCCAGTGTGCGGTGTTTCTTACCATCACCGGAAAAAGACTCACCTTTGTTTCTCTTGTTTTTCCTCGTTTTTTTCTCTTGTGAGATTATCTAATATTTGTTGTAGATCAGGTTTATGAGTTCCCAGTTGTGCGGTTGTTTCTCATGATGTTGTACGCTGTTCTGGTCAATATTTGTTCTCTTCTTCCTTAAATTTGGCTAATGTTAGGAACTACATCTCCTTGGGTTTGTCAGAGTTTAGTTGTCTTTAATGTTGTCTTCCTCATAGTTGGTTTGTCGTTGATAA
>NC_027755.1:2805593-2823794 GCF_000695525.1 Brassica oleracea var. oleracea
TAACTCTTAGCTGGTGGTTGTGCTTTAGGCATGTGTTTTCGTGCTTCTTGGTGACTTTTATCTTCCATTGATTATTCTCCTTCTAACCCGTTTTTTTTTATTTTTTGGGTTGGTGCTTGACCGCGTTCATTTGTGTTCCAGACTTTTACTGAGTTAGTGTTACTATAGTATTTTGCTTTTTCTTTGTGATTTTGGAAATTTAGGTTTAGATTATGTATCGTACTCTATTTTATAGTTTTTAATAGTCAAATAAATTTATAATTTGTAAATAAAAAAAATAGAAAATATCAAAAAAAATAAAAGTTTATGTTATTTTTTATTTATGAATAAATAAAATATTTAAAATATATTTTTTTATTCATCTTCAATTTTACTGACCAATAAAATAGGTTATAAAATTTCATATAATAATGGTTAGTGTGAGAAAGATTTTATGGCACAATTAGAAAGGATTAAGCAAAACTGTAAAAGTGTAAAAGAAGAAGGACCTAAAATGTAAAAACAAAAAATATATGGAGACACATGTCATCAAACCCCCTGCTACTTGTAATAAGAAGAAAAAAAAGTTGACTTTATATATATAGATATGGGGCTGTTAAAAGTTTTAGTTAAAAACAATTTAAATTTGGCTTTTTGCCTCTTTTTCCCATGAGAATTAGTTCAGTTGATGAAATAGACAGGGCAAAAATTGGATTTAACCATTAAAACTTAAAAGGTATTAACAAAAACCAATGTCCCACTTGTAAAGGGAGTGCTAGTAGCCTTCTGCTGCTCGGGTTCTATATGCATTGGAAGGAACTAAACCACCTTTTATTTTACCACGAGTCGACTTTGAATGTGTGTATGCACCACTGCTATACCGTATAGCTGTCAAAAGTGAAGCGGGTTGACTTTGAATGTGTATGTGCACCATTGCTATACTGTAAAGCTGTCAAATGGATGGGTTAATCAAAGATCGTCAAGTCCAAATATAAACGAACCTAATTTTGTTACACTCATTTAGATTGCATGCTATAATTGGACAAGAGTCACAAGACTATTTAGACCGTGGACGTTAGTGGGTTTAAACTATATGGATATAGTCCGTCCAATAATCTAAAACAAATAGAATTTTAACATAAATCAAATTTGAGAAAATAAGAGTTTTAAAAATTCAAAACCACAAAACAATTTTTCCATCAGAACCGTAAAATAAATTTTCTCGCAAAAATTATAAAATCATGTTTCCTCGCTAAACCACAAAATCCAGTTTTCTCTCCAAAATCGCAAAATCAAGTTTTTCCGCTAAAATCGCAAAATCAAGTTTTTCGGCCAAAACCCAAAAAAAAAACAATTTCTCAACAAATAAATTTTTCTATTGTCAAAATCAAAAACGAGTTTTTTCACCAAAATCACAAAATCAATTTTCCACCAAAACTTCAAAAACAAGTTTTCTGATAAAATCGCAAAATCGAATTTTCTCGCCAAACAAGTTTTTGGCCAAAACTATATATAAAATTCCTGCCAAAACCATTTAAAAAATTGCGCAAAATCTTATTTTTCTACTAAAACTACAAAACATTAAGTTTTCCTACGAAAACCATAGAATCTTTTTTTTCACCAAAACCGCAAAAATGAATATTTAATTATATAGAATTATGAAATATAAATAAAGGAAGATTGTGCTTAATTTTATTGAATAAAATGATTGATTGTAAAGTATAAAACTGAGTCAAAGTGAAATTATTAGATGAAAATAGAAAAAATGATGGCCTATAGCATCACCATTTTTATGTCATTGTCATGCTTTTCTTCTTGTTTCAAATTGTCATGTTTTTCTTGTTGTTTCAAATGTTTATTTTCATTTGTTTTTGATGATCTAAGGTGTCAAATGGATTTGTTGTGACAGTTTATATTCATGTTTATTTTCTTTCTGTGTGTTTTGGGGAAGATATGCTAGAAAGTTGTGTGAGAGAGAGAAACATAATTGTGGTTGTGGTAGTTAGTGTTTTATTTTTTAGGAATACGTCACTTTTGTTTTCGTTAAATTTAGACGTTACCAACTTCAAATGCAATAACACATCCAAACCCAACCAGTCATTTTTTTATTTATTGAGTTTCTTACTGCTGAAAATTCTTATGATGCTAAATCTCCAAATTAAATTTTTGATTCTGACTTAACAATGAAAAACCCTTGTGATGACTTTTGCAAAAAAAAAAAAAAAAAAAAAAAACTTGTGATGACCAAGCCAAAACACCGATGCACTCAGATGAATCTGGACTTGGGCAACTTCAAGAGAATATCCATTCTCCATTCGTATATCAACTGAAAAAGTAAAAGCAAAAGGGAAGGACAATACAAACATGACAAACAACTCAAAAACGTTTTGTACTATATGATGTTTTATGTCAAGCTTTCAAAATTTTTGATTCTTTTTATCTTCTCAACTACATGACTCCTAATATGAAGTAACTTTAATTTTGGTAGACGTATAGTTATAGTTACATGACTCCTAATATGAAGTAACTTCTCTCTACAAAACTAATTTCCGCTTTTTTTTTTGGTTATTTCACAAATAACCCCTTTATAAATACTATTTTACCAAATGGTAGAGAATAGAAAAATTATTGGTTATTTGTTAGTAAATCAACATATCTCTGTATATCACATAAAATAATTTTATTAGGAATCTCCACGATTTTTATCTCAGAAAGCATTTTTCATATTTGAATTTTGTGACATATTTTTACAGCGGATTTTTAAATTGACCATTTATCTTAATAGTTTTTTTTTGCATAAATATATATATGAGTTTTAGTTTTGCCTGTTTATTACGTTTCTTTCTCAATTTTCATGTTTTTGAAAGTACATTCATCGACGTCTACTCCTTTTATGCATTTTTTACTATAGATATAATGCATTCGTCATAATTTCAAAACTATTATAGATACTGGCAGATTGTTATTTTACCAATTAATATTCCAGTTTTGGATCTTACTCCTTACTATTGTAGAGTATTTACTATATATACAAGTTTTTTATTTGTTTAGATTAAATGTTTTTTTATAAATTTATAAGCAACTCAAAATATTCCTGTGCAACTAGTGGATATACATTTTAAAGTATAGTTTGAGAGAAATATGATTAGACGAACACTCAGCTAATTTTTGTAGACAACAAAAGCTAATGATTGTATGATAAATAGTTCACTAAAAATGAGACAACAGAAGCTACAGCCTATTTTGATAGATGCCAAATCTTATTTAGTTTTTTTTTTTTTTTTGTATTTTTGTAAATTCTTATTAAACTTTGTATACATGAAAAAATAGTTGAATGTCGATTTATTGTTGAATACCCCTTAACCACCACAGTCCACAGCAAATTATAGTAACACTTATTGAGAGAACTATCACTTTTAGAAGGTTTATAGTAGTCGTTTGTTAGTTATTTAGTTAAGCGAGACCAGTGTACCACTGTAATTCATTTCTATCAGTGATAAAAGAAAACTTTTAACGTCTACTTTTTTATCTCTTTATAATGCATCAAATTCAAAATGGTATCAACATTTTTGAAGGCTTCATATGATTTTTGTCTATTTGTTCTATGAGAAGATTCTTGCATTTTCTTCGATTCTTATAGATGTGATTTTCTTTCATATACTTCTTCCACCTCTGATTATAGTTAGTTCTCTGTTTTTTGTTAGCTTCAGAACAATATTTTCATGAATTAAAAATGAATGTATAGTGTTGTAGTATTAAATAATTCGACGCTCCACCAAAATCTTTTAACTAAACACAATTCATTTTGGATTATGTTTTAAGTTAAGAGTTTCATTTGTTGTAAGAACACACACACACACACACACACACAATTGGACGGTTGGGTATTTTTTCTATTTATACGTTTTAGTAATAGCGTTGTACTACAAAACAGTTTTTATTATAGTATTTTTCTTTTTTACTAGTGTTATGCCGTTTATTAAAAAATAGTGTTATGTAGTATTTCGTCTTCCTATCTCATATGATATGAAAACAATTTTAAACCATAATAAATCTGTTTTATAAAAAGGTGTTTTATATTACACCAAAACAAAATCTATTTTATAGATAAACTGTTGTTAAAGTTATCTTTTATATACTAAAACAGAAGTCACTTGACCAATAAAAATTTGACACATGGAATTTATTATATAATTTTTTTTTAAAAATTAAATGTAAAAACAGTTCAACTTATTAATTTTATTTATTTATTTTTGATATAAATTAAAATCCCCTAAAATTTCTCACACTAACCATGATCTCCTCACGATCTTTGAACAGTTAAAATTTTCCCGTTGAACATTTGACTCAACGATTCTATAAATTCATCTCTGCATGCTTTTTCCTAAATTATTTGCAGTGGCTCCAATTATTCTCTCTTTTTCTGAAAAGAAAGTTGATTTTAAGGGAGGAGAGTACTAGGAAGAAGAGGAAGCTCCAGTCTCTTTGCGATATGAAAAACTGTTTGGGTTTTGTAAAACATGTCTAAGTCTATGCCATAAGTTGGAGAAGTGCCTGCTGACCTCAAACAACCCTGATAAGATGGTGGAGATAAGGGATGAACCTGAAGGTGGTTTTGAGGATCGGGCTCGAAGTTACAAAGGGGTGGTGATTAACGGAAATGGAGGACAACAGGATAGGGGAAGAGAGAAACGTGAATACCAAGGGAAAGGCAAAGAGAAAATGTATGAGGAAATGGATTCAAAGTGGGTCAGGGCTGCAGATAGGGAGTATAAATCTTACAGTAACAAAAACCAAAGGAGTGGCCACCGTGGAGAGGAGGAAAACTCTCGTCACAGGAACTCCAGAAGGGAGCAGATAAGGTCTCATCATCAAGATGAACGCGCGAGAGTTCCTGCAGGTCTGAGAGGTGAGAGAGTAGCTCGTAGCGAGGGTCGAACGGAAGGGAATGAGGAAGGCGAGATCAAAGAGAAAGAGCTGGAGCGGTCAAAACATAAGGAGGCGAAGGTACAAGACCAGGCACAACCCTCTCAAGCTTTCCTTGCAGAGCTAATGGAGACACAGGGAGAGCCATCCAAGGTAATATCAAATCCTTCTGGTGGAGAACGAGAGGTAGATTTGGAGAATATGGATTTGGGTTTAGTGGAAGGGAATAATTTTGACTCCGATGTGGGTATGGGGTTGGAGGATCACCATTATGATAATGCTAGTATAAGGAATCATGAGAGTTTGGGGGTTGAGTCTCACGTAATTGATGAGGAGGAGATGGAGGAAGAGGTTCAAATGCAGGAGGTTATGATTGAGAATCCCGAGGAAAAGAAGAAGATAGAGGATATGGAAGGGAAATATGGGATCACTGGAGAGGTGGAGAAGCGACAGGGAACTCGTAAAAAGGCAGTTAAGGCGTCGATGGGTGCTGCAGCTTCCAACAAATTGAAGATGGCTCAGTTGGTGGTGGCCAAACGTTCGGTAGCCAAACCAGGCATTCGTCATGGTGATCACTCTAAGCATGGAGAGGAAAAGGGCACATCAGGTCCAAAGTATGAGCCTGCAAAGCAAGCAAAAGAACCATGAATCAAAGCGTATTGACAGAGAAGTTACTTGGGCATGCTACGGTTAATGTTTTTTTTACAGCTTCAATAAGCTCGCTGAGAATTTGTATTTGTTTTTTCTTGGATTTTCTGTTGTTTTATGGTTGTTTCCTGTTATCTTGGGCTGTGGAATGGCCTTTCAATATGGTTGCTAAAAGGAATAAAAACGGCTTGTTAGTGAGTCATTGGTGGCATTTCTTTATGTTAAGAGTTGTAGATATCAGAGAGTATGGGATAAGTTTTTTTATTTGTATGATTCCTTATCGAGAACAAGATCTATGGTTCACTTTATTGGTATGGTATGGGATTGTTACTGATCATCGGGGGCGAGTTTGGGCTATATCATTAACATTAATGGGATTAGTATGCTTGGTTTCTTTACACTATGCATACTCAGGAGTGCGTCGAATGCAAGGGACGAGTTCCTGGTTTCAAGTGTACGAGCGTTTTGGGAGTAGAAAAGAAAATGGACTAAATTAGTTTTCATTTTGCGAACATAAGATCATCTGTTGTGGTGGTGGTAATTCAAGGAAAGGAAAGTAATAAGCTCACCTTAAAATCACACATTTACAAACCCCAGATCAGCTTGAGAAGCCCCAGAAGAAAAAGAAAATATATGATGATAAGTAAAAATGAGGCTTAAGAGACTTATGTCTACTTCTAGATCAAGAACTAACATCAGGTTGGTATTTCTTATATTTGTATGCTGATATTATTTTTGGATCAACATACGCTTTTGTAGATTTTCTTAAAAATAAAAACTTTAGAATCATGAAATATTTAAGCCAAAAAGTGCAGCATTGAAAGTGAAAAAAAAAACACGTGAACTATCTACAAGTAAAGTTGATATTTTAGTGGTATGTTATAAGATATTAACATCAAAATCTATTTTTCAAGTGTTCCACTAATAAATCTTAAAATAAAATTTATTTTCACAGTAAATTATAAGTATTCTATATAATTAAAATATATATAAATAATAATGTCCGTGCATAGTGCGGGAGTAATACTAGTTTAAAATAAAATAAGTAATATTAAAACACTCTATAAAGAATATGACATGGAAATCTATAATCAATGTTTTATAAAAGGAAAAAAAAAAAAAGGAGAAAAGGTGAATAAAATATTATAAATATAACAAGAATATCATTGTAAACTTTTTTTTGATCAATAATAGTATCATTGTAAACTTATAAGCATTTATTTTATACTATAAAATTATTAATTCAACCAACAAAAAATTGAGCATAAATTAACTTACTAATGATACCAATAAACCCTCACTGCTATAATTAAAACACGTGTTATCTTTTACAGATGCAAACATTTTTAAAAATATGAATTCATTATGGTGGTATACCAACCTCCTGTTCTGGGTCAGGAAATTTATTTGGCAGCCATTAGTATCGTGCACAAATAACTTGGCCCTTAATTGGTTGGAGAACAATGGGTCAATTACCCCACCATTAATTATGAAGTTGATCTTCTCATTTCGATGAATACTGAGGCGCGCGATTATGTGTTGTGTTTATGATCACCAAAATTAAAATAATTATTTTTCTCTTGATATGATTTCAACGATATGGTGTTTGCTTGTTTGGCCAAGTACACTAGCTCATACTTTACCCAACTTTCTAAAAAACGTTGCTAGCTTTTGGAAATTTGTCTAAAGATTTGAAACAGCTTCTACGGGGTTTCATTTAGAAAATGGATAATCATGACTATCAGCCTAGCTTTAGAAGAAAGTCATAAAGAAAAAGCTGATATAGTGCTTCTCATAAGTGGATACTGAATTTTTTAATTCACATATTTAGGTTATGGGTCTAATTAATAAAGAGTGTAGATACGGTTTATGGTTTGTAAGAATTCACTTTATATGTAATTGTGCATAAACAAAAGTATTTAAGGGAATGTATTCAATTAAACATGAAAAATAATTTGACGACCTGTTAGTTTATTCGCTTGTCATTTCCATACCACCTACAAGTTTCATCCAAATAATTAATTTAATATTGAAAAAATAATTTAATATTTTTTGTTGAGTTTTTGGATGAACATTTGGATTAGGGGTATTCATTTGGCTTTTGGTTCAGTTCTTTTCATTTATATTTTTTGTTAATAAAATTGGCTACCGTAATAGTACCATAACTATTTTGGTTTATTCTGGTCTAAATAACATTGATTTTTGATCAATCAGTTTTATACAAAAACCATAGTTAAATTTATATTTTTTTAAATATAAATTTATTTATATAAAGTAAAACCTACTACAACATAAAAAATTCTTGTTTAATATATTATTTTAAATTAGTTAATAGATATTAATAATGAAAATAAAAATTTATTAAAAATAATAATATTTTGTTATTTTTAATATTATCAAATAAATAAGATATATCATAATAAATAAATTTCACCATACAATTTTTAATAATAATTTGTTTAAAAACTATGAAATTAAAATAAAAATAAAATAATTTTAACTTTAAAAAAAATAATAGTAGCAAAATCAAAGTTTTAAATCAAGACTATATTAACAAAATAACTTATATCTGTATAAGTACTATTACTTATATTATGAATTTTACATATAACTATACTACTATCTCCTACTATAATGTAATATATCGGTTTTAGTCTATTTAATCGGTTAATAACTTAACAATATTCACATACTGCAGGTGTGTAGACAATGACATCCATATTCCTTATTTTGGTTTTGTTTTGGTTGGTTTATATTCACTGAATTGAACATTCATGTTTGGACAGAGAATCTGAATTCTTATACCTTTTTATTCAATATAAATGAGTTTCATAAAATGAGTAAAATACATATACTTAAATCTTAAATAATTTTTACAAGTTAATTTTGAAGTTTTAGTAAAATTTATAATTTGTTGTAAAAGAAAATTTTACGCTTTTATGGTGCGATATTTAATTTTTTGCATGATATTATATTTTCTGGTATTGAAGAAAAAATATAATTTTATAAATTTGGCATAAAATTGAAAATGGGAGGAAAATATAATATATTTTTGAAGGTAAATGTTATTTTGAAATCTAGCAAAAAAATTGCGATCTTATGATTCTAACATCAAGATATAATTTTGGTTTTTGGCGAGAATTTTTTTTTGTGGTTTTCATGACAAAATGTGTTCACATAGTTCTTGCAGAAAACATATTCTTGGGGAAAAACAATTTTACAAGTTTTATGAAAAATAAGAATTTGCAGTTTTGGTTGACCAATGTGATTTATCTGTTCTAATGCAATTCTGATGAAATTGTGGTTTTGACAAATTGTGGTTTTGAAATTTTGACAAAAAATGTAATATTACAATTTTAAATGAAAAATATAATTTTTGTGATTATGCAAAATTGTGATTTTGGTAGGATTTGTTTTCACTTTTGGTAGAAAAAATATAATTTTACAGTTTTGTAGTTTTGGTGAAAGAATGTGATACCGTTTTAATTAGAAAATTTGACTTCACAATTTTCTCAAAAATAATATTTGATGTGATTAACGAAAAATGTGATGTTGTAATTTTGACAGAAAATATAGTTTTATACTCCTTCTGTTTTTAAAAGATGCATATTCTACACTTTTCACATATATTAAGAAAACTCATTAAATATGCATTGTTTTTTGTGAATAACAATTTTTCATAACTTTTAGCCAATATAAATTTAATAAACACTATTAATTTTTTTGAAGCTTACATTTTTTCATAAACTCATAGATTGAAAAAGTAAAAAATGTATCTTTTTGAAACAATTTTTTTTCTAGAACATACATATAATTTATGTCATATTTATTGTTTATTTAAATTTATATCTAATTTTCCTACCAAAAAAAATTTATATCTAATTTTTTTAATTTGTATTTTAAAACGAAAAATATTTTTTTTTATAAAAATCTTCTTTATTTTTTATTTTTTTGGAATTTTAAAGATCTTATTAAGTTTTTAGAGAATATTTTTATATTCAATCAGTACCAAATAAAAGTAAACATGTTAGTAAGTACATTGAAAGTTCCACTGACCTAGTGGTTAAAGACCTTGTCATTTGACCAAATAACTTGGGTTCGAATCCAGGGGTATACATATTTTTAATTTCAAATCATGTAAAACGACGTCGTTTCATCTCATTTGAAAACGACGCCGTTTCACTTAACGCCAACAATCCGTTTCACTTAACGCCAATAATAAACGACGTCAAATATTTCTGTTAAATTTGTTGACGGCGTGCTAAATTGGCAAGTCAGCGAAAACATTGTTAATTAATTCTAAAGTCAATGAAAGTTTGGTGTTTTTTTTTGTCAGCCTAAAAGTTCATGTTTCTTTTGGCAATTCATGCAAAGTTAAGGTTTTTTTTGGCCGAATTCTCATTTATCCATATGCATCAATGTGGTTTATCGAAAAGATTTTATACCCAAAAACTCCCTTGTTTTTTTCAAAAACAAATAGTATTAATTCTAGTAGACAAAATGTCCTCGTAAATTTACCTTTGCGTTTCAAAAGTAAGACCTTCTCGAACGACACGGAGCAAGTGAGGAAGTGAGCAAGTGAGTGGGGATCAGTCAAAGTAATGCATGCATTGGGTCTAATTTTTTTTCTTTGAGATTATCGATCCGGAATCAAAAGAAAAATATTAATTCTGTTAAACAAAATGTCCTCGTAAATTTACCTTGTGTGTTAAAAGTAAGACCTTCTCGAACGACACGGAGCAAGTCAGCAAGTGAGTGGGGATCAGTCAAAGCAATGCATGCACTGGGTCTAATTATTTTTCTTTGAGATTATCGATTCGGAGTAAATATGTGCTATGATTTCCAAAGTATCATTTGACTCCTCTATCATGCATGTAGCTCCGTTCCTCATTTTTTTTTTTTGAAAAACTTTGTTCTTCATTAATAACACAATTTTAAAAGTATCATTCAAATCATTTGTCTTATCCCATGATGCTCTTGTAGTGTACACATTACAAGAAAATACTCAATTTCCAACGAGAAACGTTGGAATAAAATTTTGAGAAATTTTGAGAAATTTGTCAGAAATTTCCCATAAAATAACAATATACCATCTGTTAAGCTGTTGCAATTTTCGATGAGTTTTCGATAAAAAGACAAATAAGTCGAAATTCATTGAGAATTCTCGATAGAGTTTACAACCACTATGTATCCGTTTGAAAAATTTAAATTTCCAACAAAATGATATTTTTTCGTAATCCGCCGGAAATCTTTCAAATATCCATCAAGAATTAGGTTACATTATCTATGAATATCACATCTCTTCATTCAGAACAAAGTAAAAAATATATATGTTTTCTAATTATTTTCATTCGTAGATGGATAAATCTACTATAGATCCATAGAAAACAATTATTTACAGATAAATATATATATATGGTATTACTGAATTCATAGCGTTGTCTCAACAAATCAACAACCTCGTTCTCGAGGTATTTTAGAAACATTTCATTGACATATTTTCAATTTTATCATCATTTTTAGGAGGTGGTTCCGAATAAAAAATGTCGTTTAATCGGGTTAGATTGTGGAACACACTTTTTCGTCGATGCAAGTTTCGTATATTAATCCCCAAATTGGCTCAATCAATTGGAGAACCAAAATGCAACTATATTTTCACAGTTGGCAAAAAAGCAAAATCTTGTCGAGAAGATGAGCCATAATTTCGGCTACGACTTCTAAATCTTTTCATTATTATTCGAACTAGTGGTTTGATGGATCATTACCCTGATGCTATGTTGCAGGGAAGCTTCATCGTCCGTTTCCAGCTTCCGAAACAGAATCGGAATCATAACTTTGTGGAAATTTAAGGAATCTCGCTTCCAAAACGCTTTTAAAATATTCTCTTTGAAAACAAGTTGGAAACACAATTCCGTTTTGGAATCACGCTTCTGTTCTTTAAAAAAATACAATGTCTTATATCAAAAAAAATATAAAATTATAGTTTTAAATTTATATAAAATCTAAATTTTAATAGTATTGAATAGAGAAAATATAAATATACAAATATTAAAATTAATACTATAAATTATATTTACGGATTGAGGTTTTTATTAAAGATAAATCATACATTCAAATATATTATGTCAATTAATGATAAGGTATTAAAAATAATTAATATAATAATTTATTTTAAATTTAATTTATGTGTATTTTCACAGTTTTAATATGAAATCATTACAAAATTATTATAAATGAATAAATGCTTTATTTTAAATTTAAACCATATAAATTTTAGCTCTAGATTTTTTTAAAAATTCTTACATATATATATATATATATATATATATATATATATATGTATATGGATACGCTTCTAACACGTACATGCTTCCTAATTTTTTTTTAAATCCCGTTTCTGCGCTTCCATACGCTTTCGTTTCCACGTACCCGCTTCTGTTTCCATGTAGGCCCTGATGATATAGTAGAAAAGCTTTTCCTATTTCGCAGAATGAGGAAAAAAAATTGTTTTTATATTAAAAACTTGTATGTATTTAAATTTTAACTATGAGTTTTGATTAATTATTTTCTTAAATATTTTAGATTATTATACTAAATTTTAAAAATAAAAAATTACTAATTTTTGACACATTTTCAATGAAAAGTCCATAGGAAAGTTTTTTGGGAATTCTTTTTAAAAAAATTATGTACCACAGCCGTCGAGAAGTTTTAACAATTTATTTTTATAAATGTTTTTGTTGGAAATTTTTTAAAAATTAGTCTCTCAGAAATTTGTAGCTATTCTTTGAAATTGTTTTGATGAATTCTTTACCAACGAAATAATCTCGACAAACACGTTTTGTCGGGAATCCATACGAATGCATATTCCCGACGGATATATCTATTAGAAAGAAAACGCATTTTTTCAATTTTCGTCATTATTGTTTCTAAGTTAAGCTTTTTTTACTTAACATTCTAAGCTTAAGCTTGATAGAGTAGTGTAAATCTAAGAGAATTGTGTCATGCAATTTTATTTTTAAAACTATTTATTTACTTTATTTACTTTTCTATGGAATGTAATAAATCGAAAAAATATTAGTTTCAATTGGCTACCACAATTTAGGAAAACATGATGTGGGACTTTTCATTCCTAAAATTTTATGTCATTCATGTTGAAGTTTTTGTCATATATCGATTCATGGGTCCTATTTTCGATTCCTCTAATTTCTTTATGAATGAGAAAATTGTGAAGAAAAAAAATCATTCTCCAATTTCTATGAGGAATGAAATGAACACAAATTTATATATTTTGGGCTTTTTTCATAATTTATATTCATTACTTTATTCCATTTTCCATTCAATTCAACAGTTAACAATTGAATTCTTAAGAGTTAAAAATATGGATTTAAACATTAAGGATTTTAAAACTGTTTATTTTTTCATTTAAAACTATAAAAAGCTTTAAACAAACTCATCCGTATACTAAAAGGAGATTCCACAAACGTGAATATTCATTTTGAAATTTTCAACTCAGTTTCGCGCAAATTCGGGTGTAAAATTAAATGGGTAAATTTATTAAAGTCAAAGATTATAAAATGGTGGGTGGGTAACTTAAAAAAAAAAAAAACGGTCAAATGATGTCGCGACTAAGTTCGATGTAAGATCAATGGCCTTTTGTATATTTTAGAATATTATTTACAGTCTTAAAATTTTTAAATTGCATTAATCCTTTTTAATTCGCCAAAGGTCTAAAACAAATTATTGAAGAGTACCACAATACTTCGTGAGAATGACCTCCGTTTCTATATATATTTTTTTTTTTTTGTTTAACCAGGTGTTGACCAGCCTTCGACCAGCCCACCACTTAGGCCCGGCGCCAGCCTGTGCTTGTACCGGTTAGGGCCCTGGGCACGCCTCCCCCTCCCCGCGAGTCGAACAGCCGACCTCCCCTCCCCAAAGAGGAGGTAGTACCACTGGACTACGAGGTCCTGAGTCTCCGTTTCTATATTTGAAAACTTTTTTTTTTGAACAACCTATAATATGATGAAAGTAATATATTTCTATAAATATTCTCTCGGTTAAAATATTATTGTATACTATTACTCTTGAATTCTCTTTCTAATTCCGAAAATGACAGGGATTATAATTAATCTACAAAACAAGGTTTTAGTTCTATTTATAATTCTATTTGTATCATTAGTATTTTATTTTTTTGAACATTGGCTTATTTTTATCATTATTTTCAAATAGAATTAAAATGATAAAAGTCTACTTAATGTATAAACTAATAAGTCAGTTGTCAAAAAAAAAACTAATAAGTCCAGTATAAAGACAAGTAGACTGATTATTATAAAAAAAAAGTAGTTTTTTTTGTGCGACATAAAAAAAAAGTAGATTGATTATTAAAAAAGAAAGGTATATTGATTATTATATATAGAGAGAGTTGGGTGTGAACATAAGGTAGAACTCATTACTCTCGTCAAAGAAAAATAATCTATGGCTTCTTTGCGATTCTCTGTCACCTTCCCCGCCCTCTTCTCCCTCCTCCTCTCTCTGGTATGTTTATGTACCTCTCTATATGAGTATGTGTGTTTTATAAAAAACTTTATTTTGAAAGCATTATTCCTGGGCTGCTTCTTGAACAGTATATAAATGCTACACAATGACAAGTCTTGCAACATATCAGATCATTCGCAATAAGTTTCTTCATGGCTCTTATATTGTTTTTAAAAAAAATTCTTTCTTCAATCGGATAAAAAGTAATCTAAACATAGTATGAGAATCTTAATATTATATATATATATATATATGGAAATATACTCCTTCTTAAATTTAAAATTTTTTAGGTAAAAGACAAAGTTACTTTTTATCTAAAAAGTATCATTAAAATTTAAAATTTAAAATTATTCAACCAATTACAAAATAAAACTATTAAATTTGTTGGTTACAAAGTTTTTGATAAACTTAAAGGTACCTAGAAATATGGGAACATCCTACATATTGAAACATAAAAACTAGTATAAACATCTTATATTAAGAACAGAGGGAGTATTACTTTTAGAACTTTTGCAAAACTATATTTTTTTCTAGAAAATTCTAGAATATGACTTTTAAATTTTTGAAAATTGAAAGTAAAAATTTCAGTATTATTCTTTTGAAGTTTTCGTCTCTAATTACCTTGAAACGGTTTTGTGTTAGTGGGTCGTGGACGCATGCACGTCAAGAAAGCTGATATCAAACAATGAACAAGAAGGTCAAAATATCAGCCATTTGTTTAAAGATGGTGAATTCGAGGATCCTACTATGTACATGTTTTTCAAAATCAGTGATCTTAAATTAGGAACCAAGTTGCCCATTTACTTCAACAAAAACGATCTTCGAAAAGTTCCTCCACTTCTCACAAGACAAGAAGCTGATCTCATCCCTTTCAGTGAGTCTAACCTTGACTTCCTTCTCAACCACTTCTCTATCTCCAAAGACTCTCCTCAAGGGGAAGCCATGAAGGAGACTTTGCAACGTTGTGATTTCAAAGCTATTGAAGGAGAGTATAAGTTTTGTGGTACTTCTTTGGAGTCAATGCTTGATCTTGCCAAGAAAACAATAGCGTCTAATGCTGATCTCAAGGTCATGACGACTAAAGTAATGGTACCGGACCAAAATAGAATAAGCTATGCTTTGCATAACTATACATTCGCGGAGGTTCCTAAGGAGCTAGATGGGATTAAGGTCTTGGGGTGTCATAGAATGCCATACCCTTATGTAGTTTACTATTGCCATGGTCATAAAAGTGGAACCAAAGTATTTGAGGTTAATCTGATGAGTGACGATGGGATACAACTAGTTGTGGGACCTGCGGTTTGCCACATGGATACGTCGATGTGGAACGCTGATCATGTGGCTTTTAAGGTGTTGAAGATAGAGCCGAGGTCCGCACCGGTTTGTCACTTCTTCCCTCTTGATAATATTGTGTGGGTATCAAAGTAGCTCTATTGGATATGAGTATTTGTATTCAAATAATTAATAACTATGGCTTGAAATATTTGTATTCTCTTTGTATTTGTAATGTTTGAAAGCCAGTTCAAAAAAAAAATATAAAAAATAAATAAGTCTTGTTGGCTTTGGTAATAGCTCTTTTGTGTGACTTGCATCCTATAACGTGAAAATATTAGTACAAAATTAAAGTAAAACACATATATATCTTGCGTCCAGATACACTAAACATCATACTAATTTAGTAATATATTAATATATCGCAAAAAAAATCCAAAATATTTTTGGTCAAAAAAATCCAAAATATTTACGACTGAAAATTATAATATTAATTTATCAGATATTAATTTATACTCCCTCAGTTTCAGAAAGATAAAAATTTTACTATTTTCACACATATTAATAAAACACATTAAACTACCATAAATTTATCATTTTCTGTAATTTTCAATTTTCAATAACTTTTAACCAATAGTAATTCAATAAAATCAACTAATTTTCTCGAAGTTTACATTTTTTTATAGAAAACACAAAAGTACATCTTTGTGAAACAATTTTTTTTCTAAAAAATCTATTTTAATGGAACGGAGGAAGTAGTATTTACTATAAAAAATTATAGTAATATTAGTTAAGCATATATTAATTTAAAAAAGTTGTGAATTTGGTCAATGAGATTTATGTCTGATCTAATACTCAAAAAAATATAATGACAATTACCCGACGATATCAAAGTTCAATTAAGACTTCTTATTTCTCGCATAATACTTTTCAGTGTATCGCTATTTTTAATTTTCATAAGAAGTTATTGCACTTAAATCGAAGAACGTTACATCAAAGAATTCAAGATCCATAGCAACAATCTAAAGTAACAAGTAACAATTCCGACCATTCATAGTATTATGTTATATATTTAAGACCCGACTAAGCCCACTACATGTTGTACTCTCTTAACTACATGTTGGACTCTCTTAACTTTGTTTTTGTTTTTGGGTTTTCTACCTTGGTTAACTAAGGGCGTTATTGGAACATGAATTTTTGTAGAATTTGATGATTTTAATAGTTGACAGGGTTTTACAAGTTAGTTAGATTTAACAAAATTTATCAAATATTTTTACACATATTTTCATTATTTGTGCATAGAGTTCTATTGATTGTTATTAACTTTTAAAGTAGAAAATTAATGGTGGTAGGAGAAAGAGAAAGAAAATCATTTTAATTAGTTTGTTATAATCAAATTTTCGTAAAGTCCAAATTTCTGAGTTTTTAATATTTTTTTTATTTTTGAGTACTAATAAAAACATGTTAATGATGACATTTTTTTTTGTTACACATCTCATATAGTTTTGTACCTTTTGTTTATTTATTAACAAATATATATATTATGTTATTAGTGGCTGAATAGTAGTTTATGCTCTGTCTGTTTATATAGTTTTGAAATTGTTTTAGAGTCATACATGTAAAATTACAGAAAAGTAGAAATTGTCTTTGTCGACTATGTTAAAGTTGTGATTTGTATTATTTCATAGATTTTAAAACTCTTATGGGTATAGATGATATTCTCAAAATTGAGTCTTATGGTAAAAACAAAAAAAAATTTGCATTCCAATAACAATAGAGTTTAATAAGATCTTTATATCAATGAATTTTTTTTTCTAATAATAAAGAATTTTGAATGGAATTTAAAAGTCTTCACCCCACTAAAAATAGATTCTATTCATATTTTTTATTAAAATCTCGTAAATATTTCATTCCAAAAATAAAAAAATTGGTTTTTTTGGAGATTTGATGCAATTACTAATTCATGATCTGGCATGTACAGAATAAAAATTTTATTTTCGATTCTACGATATTTTTTATGAGACAAAAGATCTTCTTTCAAAAGAGATTCAATTCGGAACTCTTATATGTCCAAGCCAATAACAAAGGAATCTCAAAGTTTAATAATTCCTCTAGAATTCTTCTACCAATAACCCCCTATGAATTAAACAAATTTGAATGACCTAAGCCTGGCTCCAATTTAATCAGAATACTGTATGCAGATATGGTCAAGAATATTTCTCTATAGTTAGGTTAATAAGAAAAAAATCACTTTCAACTTAATTTCGTTTACAAGTTTTTTAGTAAGAGTATATTCATGATGGAGAATGAGTTTCTAAAAAGAAATTCGAGGTTTTCAAATGAAAAAGTTACCATTTTATCCCTTTTGAGTACTTAGATATTATTTCATTTTAAAATATTTCAATTTTTTCAAAAAAAATCGTTCTCCATTTGCTATTCGTGTTAGATTCGACATTTTTAATTTAATTATATTTAAATAATGTATTATTGATCAAACACTCAAAAATATTAGAACCTATGTACGTGATACTTGTAAAATCATAAAGTTTCTCATAAAAGAATTGCATAATATCCATAGATTAGGATGAGACGTAGTCAATGACCAAAGTATTTTGTAAGAAATGTTCAATAAGTGTGATTGGTCAAAAGAAATTTTTTACAATAATTGAGTTGAAAAACTTTCAAAGATTAAGACAACAGGTTGTTCATTACTCCTAATTATTATTAGAACAAAACCTAAGTTCACCCCCTATGGTGAACCTTTAAATTCACTTCAATTTTTAAGACCAATCAAAATGACACATAGATTATTAATTAAAAAACATTAAATTAAATAAAAAA
>NC_027755.1:2823915-2830271 GCF_000695525.1 Brassica oleracea var. oleracea
TATATCTTAAACCCAAAAAATAGACTATAAACCTAAATCCTATACCCAAAACCAAAGTCTTAGACCCTAAACCCAAACCGTAAACCGTAAACCTTAACCCAAACCCTATAGCATCTAAGTTTGGGGTTTGGGTTTAGGGTTTACCGTTTTGGTTTTAGGTCTAGGATTTTGGTTTAGGGTATAGGTTTTGGATTTAGGATTTACGGTTTGGGTTTAGGATTTACGGTTTGGGTTTAGGATTTACTGTTTAGACTTATGGTTAAGGTTTTGGGTTTAGGGTATATAATTTGGGTTTAAAATTTACGGTTTGGGTTTAGGTTCTACGACTTGGGTTTAGGGTATAGAGTTTAGGTTTATAGTCTAGTTTTTGGGTTTAGGGTATATAATTTGGGTTTAGGGTCTAGGATTAGAGTTTAGGGTATAGGGTTTGGGTTTAGGGGTTTGGATTTGGGTTTAGAATTTAAGATTTAGGGTTTAGGGTTTATCTGGAAGCGTTAGCGTCGTTAAAATTAGCGTTTTTATTTTTTGTAGCTATTTTTTATTTAATTTAATATTTTTTTAATTAATAATATATATGTCACTTTGATTGGTTCTAAAGGTTGAGGTGAATTTAACCTAAGTTCTGTCCTTATTATCATAGGTTAAGACTCAGCCATGTGGTGAACACATAGCAAACTATTCTTTCTCTTTTTACAAAAAGAATACTGTATGTTATCCACGGTTCTTAACATTTTAGCCAAAAAAAAAGGTTAAAAACGAATAATGTTGAATGAAATAAGAAATATCCAAAATAAAATCTGAAAATATCATTCTCGCAACAGTTTTTCAAACCATAAGGTAAGATTCTTACACATCTAATAAGAAGCAATTTATAATCTAGCTAAAAGGTATTCACAAAGCATTTCTAATCAAATTATAAACGGAGTGTTCCAAAAAAACAATCAAATTATAAACGGTATTTTTTATACAACTTTATGGCTAAATTAATGATGCCTTAAGAAACGGGTATTGAGAGAAAATCAAGTTAGTTGCATAACAGAAAAGATCCTCATTCTTCTGTGTTTATTCACCTTCTTTTCTCTCTTTTCTCACATTATCTCTTTGTACATTCTCGTCGTTTTCTTGTGCATTCACTTTTGTCTGCTTAACCTTTTCCCTTTGTTTCGGTACTGAAACCCTAATTAAGTTTATTTATTTATTATTTATTTTACGTCGTTTCTCTTCACTCCAAGAACACATGGACGACGAGAGCCAAAGAGGTAACTTGAGGAGAAGAGCTCGACCGGTTTGTCACTTCTTCCCTCTTGATAATATTGTGTGGGTATCAAAGTAGCTCTATTGGATATGAGTATTTGTATTCAAATAATTAATCACTATGGCTTGAAATATTTGTATTCTCTTTGTATTTGTAATGTTTGAAAGCCAGTTCAAAAAAAAATATATAATAAAATAAAAAAGTCTTGTTGGCTTTGGTAATGGCTCTTTCGTGTGACTTGCATCCTATAACGTGATAAATATTAGTACAAAACTAAAGTAAAACACATCTATATCTTGTATACACTAAACATCTTACTAATTTAGTAATATATTAATATATCGCAAAAAAAATCCAAAATATTTTTGGTCAAAAAAATCCAAAATATTTACGACTGAAAATTATAATATTAATTTATCAGATATTAATTTATACTCCCTAAGTTTCAGAAAGATAATTTTTTTACTATTTTCACACATATTAATAAAACACATTAAACTACCATACATTTATCATTTTCTGTAATTTTCAATTTTCAATAACTTTTAACCAATAGTAATTCAATAAAATCAACTAATTTTCTCGAAGTTTACATTTTTTTTTATAGAAAACACAAAAATAAATCTTTGTAAAACAATTTTTTTTTCTAAAAAATCTATTTTAATAGAACGGAGGAAGTAGTATTTACTAAAAAAAATTATAGTAATATTAGTTAAGCATATATTAATTTATAAAAGTTGTGAATTTGGTCAATGAGATTTATATCTGATCTAATACTCAATAAATTATAATGACATTTACCCGACGATATCAAAGTTCAATTAAGACTTCTTATTTCTCGCTTAATACTTTTCAGTGTATCACTACTTTTAATTTTCATAAGAAGTTATTGCACTTAAACCGAAGAAGGTTACATCAAAGAATTCAAGATCCATAGCAACAATCTAAAGTAACAAGTAACAATCCCGACCATTCATAGTATTAGGTTATATAATTAAGGTCCGACTAAGCCCACTACATGTTGGACTCTCTTAACTACATGTTGGACTCTCTTAACTATTTTTGTTTTTGGTTTTTCCTTTTTCCACCTTGGTTAACTAAGGGCGTTATTGGAACATGAATTTTTGTAGAATTTGATGATTTTAATAGTTGACAGGGTTTTACAAGTTAGTTTGATTTAACAAAATTTATCAAATATTTTTACACATATTTTCATTATTTGTGCATAGAGTTCTATTGATTGTTATTAAATTTTAAAGTAAAAAATTAATGGTGGTAGGAGAAAGAAAAAGAAAATCATTTCAATTAGTTTGTTATAATCAAATTTACATAAAGTCCAAATTTCTGAGTTTTTAATATTTTTTATTTTTGAGTACTAATAAAAACATGTTAATGATGACATGTTTTTTTGTTACACATCTCATATAGTTTTGTACCTTTTGTTTATTTATTAACAAATATATATATTATGTTATTAGTGGCTGAATAGTAGTTTATGCTCGACTAAGTCCACTACATGTTGGACTCTCTTAACTTTATTTTTGTTTTTGGTTTTTCCACCTTGGTTAACTAAGGGCGTTATTGGAACATGAATTTTTGTAGAATTTGATGATTTTAATAGTTGACAGGGTTTTACAAGTTAGTTAGATTTAACAAAATTTATCAAATATTTTTACACATATTTTCATTATTTGTGCATAGAGTTCTATTGATTGTTATTAACTTTTAAAGTAAAAAATTAATGGTGGTAGGAAAAAGAGAAAGAAAATCATTTCAATTAGTTTGTTATAATCAAATTTTCATAAACTCCATATTTCTGAGTTTTTAATATTTTTTATTTTTGAGTACTAATAAAAACATGTTATTGATGACGTGTTTTTTTGTTACACTTCTCATATAGTTTTGTACCATTTGTTTATTTATAAACAAATATATATATATTATGTTATTAGTGGCTCAATAGTAGTTTATGCTCTGTCTGTTTATATAGTTTTGAAATTGTTTTAGAGTCATACATGTAAAATTACAGAAAAGTAGAAATTATCTTGTCTTTGTCGACTATGTTGAAGTTGTGATTTGTATTATTTCATAGATTTTAAAACTCTTATGGGTATAAATGATATTCTCAAAATTGAGTCTTATGGTAAAAACAAAAAAAAATTTGCATTCCAATAACAATAGAGTTTAGTAAGATCTTAAAATCAATGAAATTTTTTTTTTCTAATAATAAAGAATTTTCAATGGAATTTAAAAGTCTTCACCCCACTAAAAATAGATTTTAATCATATTTTTTATTAAAATCTCGTAAATATTTCATTCCAAAAATAAAAAATTGGTTTTTTGGAGATTTGATGCAGTTACTATTTCATGATCTGGCATGTACAGAATAAAAATTTCATTTTCGATTCTACGAGTATTTTTATTAGACAAAAGATCTTCTTTCAAAAAGAGATTCAATTCGGAACTCTTATATGTCCAAGCCAATAACAATGGAATCTCAAAGTTTAATAATTCCTCTAGAATTCTTCTACCAATAACCCCCTATGAATTAAACAGATTTGAATAATCTAAGCCTGGCTCCAATTTAATCAGAATTCTGTATGCAGATATGGTCAAGAATATTTCTCTATAGTTAGGTTAATAAGAAAAAAATCACTTTCAACTTAATTTCGTTTACAAGTTTTTTAGTAAGAGTATATTCATGATGGAGAATGAGTTTCTAAAAAGAAATTCGAGGTTTTCAAATGAAAAAGTTACCATTTTATCCCTTTTGAGTACTTAGATATTATTTCATTTGAAAATATTCCAATTTTTTCAAAAAAAATCGTTCTCCATTTGCTATTCATGATAAATTCGACATTTTTAATTTAATTATATTTAAATAATGTATTATTGATCAAACACTCAAAAATATTAGAACCTATGTACGTGATACTTGTAAAATCATAAAGTTTCTCATAAAAGAATTGCATAATATCCATAGATTAGGAAGAGACGTAGTCAATGACCAAAGTATTTTGTAAGAAATGTTCAATAAGTGTGATTGGTCAAAAGAAATTTTTTACAACAATTGAGTGGAAAAACTTTCGAAGATTAAGACAACAGGTTGTTCATCACTCCTAATTATTATTAGAACAAAACCTAAGTTCACCCCCTATGGTGAACCTTTAAATTCACTTCAATTTTTAAGACCAATCAAAATGACACATAGATTATTAATTAAAAAACATTAAATGAAATAAAAAAATAGCTATAAAAAATAAAAACGCTAATTTTAGCGACGCTAATGCTTCCAGCGAAATCCTAAACCCTAAATCTTAAATTCTAAACCTTATACCCTAAATTCTAAACCCAAATTCAAACCCCTAAACCCAAACCCTATACCCTAAACCCTAATCCTAGACCCTAAACCCAAATTATATATCTTAAACCCAAAAAATGGACTATAAACCTAAATCCTATACCCTAAACCCAAGTCTTAGACCCTAAACCCAAACCGTAAACCTTAACCCAAACCCTATAGCATCTAAGTTTGGGGTTTGGGTTTAGGGTTTACCGTTTGGGTTTTAGGTCTAGGATTTGGGTTTAGGGTATAGGTTTTGGGTTTAGGATTTACGGTTTGGGTTTAGGATTTACCGTTTAGACTTATGGTTAAGGTTTTGGGTTTAGGGTATATAATTGTAAGATTCTTACACATCTAATAAGAAGCAATTTATAATCTAACTAAAAGGTATTCAGAAAGCATTTCTAATCAAATTATAAACGGAGTGTTCCAAAACAAAAAGAAAAAAAATCAAATTATAAGCGGTATTTTTTATACAATTTTATGTCTAAATTATTGATGCCTTAAGAAACGGGTATTGAGAGAAAATCAAGTTAGTTGCATAACAGAAAAGATCTTCATTCTTCTGTGTTTATTCACCTTCTTTTCTCTCTTTTCTCACATTATCTCTTTGTACATTCTCGTCGTTTTCTTGTGCATTCACTTTTGTCTACTTAACCTTTTCCCTTTGGTTCGGTACTGAAACCCTAATTAAGTTTATTTATTTATTTATTTATTTTACGTCGTTTCTCTTCACTCCAAAAACACATGGACGACGAGAGCCAAAGAGGTAACTTGAGGATAAGAGCTCGACCGGTTTGTCACTTCTTCCCTCTTGATAATATTGTGTGGGTATCAAAGTAGCTCTATTTGATATGAGTATTTGTATTCAAATAATTAATAACTATGGCTTGAAATATTTGTATTTTCTTTGTATTTGTAATGTTTGAAAGCCAGTTGAAAAAAAAACATAAATTTATCATTTTCTGTAATTTTCAATTTTCAATAACTTTTAACGAATAGTAATTCAATAAAATCAACTAATTTTCTCGAACTTTACATTTTTTTTTATAGAAAACACAAAAATACATCTTTGTAAAACAATTTTTTTTTTTCTAAAAAAATCTATTTTAATGGAACGGAGGAAGTAGTATTTACTATAAAAAATTATAGTAATATTAGTTAAGCATATATTAATTTATAAAAGTTGTGAATCTGGTCAATGAGATTTATATCTGATCTAATACTCAATAAATTATAATGACATTTACCCGACGATATCAAAGTTCAATTAAGACTTCTTATTTCTCGCGTAATACTTTTCAGTGTATCGCTACTTTTAATTTTCGTAAGAAGTTACTGCACTTAAACCGAAGAAGGTTACATCAAAGAATTCAAGATCCATAGCAACAATCTAAAGTAACAAGTAACAATTCCGACCATTCATAGTATTAGGTTATATAATTAAGGTCCGACTAAGCCCACTACATGTTGGACTCTCTTAACTACATGTTGGACTCTCTTAACTTTGTTTTTGTTTTTGGTTTTTCCACCTTGGTTAACTAACGGCTTTATTGGAACATGAATTTTTGTAGAATTTGATGATTTTAATAGTTGACAGGGTTTTACAAGTTAGTTAGATTTAACAAAATTTATCAAATATTTTTACACATATTTTCATTATTTGTGCATAGAGTTCTATTGATTGTTATCAAATTTTAAAGTAAAAAAATTAATGGTGGTAGGAGAAAGAGAAAGAAAATCATTTCAATTAGTTTA
>NC_027755.1:2830388-2836193 GCF_000695525.1 Brassica oleracea var. oleracea
ATATAGTTTTGTACCTTTTGTTTATTTATTAACAAATATATATATTATGTTATTAGTGGCTGAATAGTAGTTTATGTTCTGTCTGTTTATATAGTTTTGAAATTGTTTTAGAGTCATACATGTAAAATTACAGAAAAGTAGAAACTGTCTTTGTCTACTATGTTAAAGTTGTGATTTGTATTATTTCATTGATTTTAAAACTCTTATGGTTATAGATGATTTTTTCAAAATTGAGTCTTATGGTAAAAACAAAGAAAATATGCATTCCAATAACAATAGAGTTTAGTAAGATCTTAAAATCAATGAAATTTTTTATTTCTAATAATAAAAATTTTGAATGGAATTTAAAAGTCTTCACCCCACTTAAAATAGATTCTATTCATATTTTTATTAAAATCTCGTAAATATTTCATTCCAAAAATAAAAAATTGGTTTTTTTTTGGAGATTTGATGCAGTTACTAATTCATGATCTGGCATGTACAGAATAAAAATTTTATTTTCGATTCTACGATAATTTTTATGAGACAAAAGATCTTCTTTCAAAAGAGATTCAATTCGACACTCTTATTTGTCCAAACCAATAACAAAGAAATCTCAAAGTTTAATAATTTCTCTAGAATTCTTCTACCAATGACACCCTATGAATTAAACAAATTCGAATGATCTAAGCCTGGCTCCAATTTAATCAGAATTCTATATGCAAATATGGTCAAGAATATTTCTCTATAGTTAGGTTAATAAGAAAAAATCGCTTTCAACTTAATTTCGTTTACAAGTTTTTTAGTAAGAGTATATTCATGATGGAGAAGGAGTTTCTAAAAAGAAATTCGAGGTTTTCAAATGAAAAAGTTACTATTTTATACCTTTTGAGTACTTAGATATTATTTCATTTTAAAATATTCCATTTTTTTCAAAAAAAATCGTTCTCCATTTGCTATTCGTGATAGATTCGACATTTTTAATTTAATTATATTTAAATAATGTATTATTGATCAAACACTCAAAAATATTAGAACCTATGTACGTGATACTTGTAAAATCATAAAGTTTCTCATAAAAGAATTGCATAATATCCATAGATTAGGATGAGACGTAGTCAATGACCAAAGTATTTTGTAAGAAATGTTCAATAAGTGTGATTGGTCAAAAGAAATTTTTTACAACAATGGAGTTGAAAAACTTTCAAAGATTAACACAACAGGTTGTTCATTACTCCTAATTATTATTAGAACAAAACCTAGGTTCACCCCCAATGGTGAACCTTTAAATTCACCTGAATTTTTAAGACCAATCAAAATGACACATAGATTATTAATTAAAAAACCATTAAACTAAATAAAACATAGCTATAAAAAATAAAAATTTTAATTTTAACTACGCTAACGCTTCCAGCGAAACCCTAAACCCTAAATTTTAAATTCTAAACCTTATACCCTAAATTCTAAATCTAAATTCTAACCCCTAAACCCAAACCCTATACCCTAAACCATAATCCTAGACCCTAAACCCAAATTATATATCTTTAACCAAAAAATAGACTATAAACCTAAATCCTATACCCAAAACCCAAGTCTTAGACCCTAAACCCAAACCGTAAACCTTAACCCAAACCTTATAAAATCTAAGTTTGGGGTTTGGGTTTAGGGTATACCGTTTGGGTTTTAGGTCTAGGCTTTGGGTTTAGGGTATAGGATTTGGGTTTAGGATTTACGGCTTGGGTTTAGGATTTACCGTTTAGACTTATGGTTAAGGATTTGGGTTTAGGGTATATAATTTGGGTTTAAAATTTACGGTTTGGGTTTAGGGTCTACGACTTGGGTTTAAGGTATAGAGTTTAGGTTTATAGTCTAGTTTTTGGGTTTAGGGTATATAATTTGGGTTTAGGGTATAGGATTAGAGTTTAGGGTATAGGGTTTCGGTTTAGGGATTTGGATTTGAGTTTAGAATTTAAGATTTAGGGTTTATCTCGAAGCGTTAGCGTCGTTAAAATTAGCATTTTTATTTTTTTGTAGCTATTTTTTATTTAATTTAATGTTTTTAATTAATAATCTATGTGTCACTTTGATTGGTTCTAAAAGGTGGGGTGAATTTAACCTAAGTTTTGTCCTTATTATTATGGGTTAAGACGCAGCCATGCGGTGAACACATAGCAAACTATTCTTTCTCTTTTTACAAAAAGAATAATGTGTGTTATCCACGGTTCATTTTAGCCAAAAAAGGGTTAAAAACGAATACTGTTGAATGAAATAAGAAATATCCAAGATAAAATCTGAAATATCATTCTTGCAACAGTTTTTCATATCATAAGGTAAGATTCTTACACATCTAATAAGAATCAATTTATAATCTAACTAAAATGTATTCAGAAAGCATTTCTAATCAAATTATAAACGGAGTGTTCCAAAAAAAAAAAAATCAAATTATTAACGGTATTTTTAATATAACTTTATGTCTAAATTAATGATGTCTTAAGAAACGGGTATTGAGAGA
Organism: Brassica oleracea var. oleracea; assembly: GCF_000695525.1. Lineage (NCBI taxonomy): Eukaryota > Viridiplantae > Streptophyta > Magnoliopsida > Brassicales > Brassicaceae > Brassica > Brassica oleracea. The sequence continues at coordinate 2,832,880 of NC_027755.1, forward strand.
AAATCAAGTTAGTTGCATAACAGAAAAGATCTTCATTCTTCTGTGTTTATTCACCTTCTTTTCTCTCTTTTCTCATATTATCTCTTTGTACTTTCTCGTCGTTTTCTTGTGCATTCACTTTTGCCTGCTTAACATTTTCCCTTTGGTTCGGTACTGAAACCCTAATTAAGTTTATTTATTTATTTATTTATTTTACGTCATTTCTCTTCACTCCAAGAACACATGGACGACGAGAGCCAAAGAGGTAACTTGAGGAGAAGAGCTCGACCGGTTTGTCACTTCTTCCCTCTTGATAATATTGTGTGGGTATCAAAGTAGCTCTATTGGATATGAGTATTTGTATTCAAATAATTAATAACTATGGCTTGAAATATTTGTATTCTCTTTGTATTTGTAATGTTTGAAAGCCAGTTCAAAAAAAAAATAATAAAATAAAAAAGTCTTGTTGGCTTTGGTAATGGCTCTTTCGTGTGACTTGTATCCTATAACGTGAAAATATTAGTACAAAATTACAGTAAAACACATCTATATCTTGTGTCCAGATACACTAAACATCTTACTAATTTAGTAATATATTAATATATCGCAAAAAAAAATCCTAAATATTTTTGGTCAAAAAAAATCCAAAATATTTACGATCGAAAATTATAATATTAATTTATCAGATATTAATTTATACTCCCTCAGTTTTAGAAAGATAAAATTTTTACTATTTTCACACATAATAATAAAACACATTAAACTACCATAAATTTATTATTTTCTGCAATTTTCAATTTTCAATAACTTTTAACCAATAGTAATTCAATAAAATCAACTAATATTCTCGAAGTTTACATTTTTTTTATAGAAAACACAAAAATACATCTTTGTAAAACAATTTTGTTTTCTAAAAAAATCTATTTTAATGGAACGAAGGAAGTAGTATTTACTATAAAAAATTATAGTAATATTAGTTAAGTATATATTAATTTATAAAAATTGTGAATTTGGTCAATGAGATTTATATCTGATCTAATACTCAATAAATTATAATGACATTTACCCGACGATATCAAAGTTCAATTAAGACTTCTTATTTCTCGCTTAATACTTTTCAGTGTATCGCTATTTTTAATTTTCATAAGAAGTTATTGCACTTAAATCGAAGAACATTAATATATGTAGAGTTTGGCTGAGTTTTATATTATGTAGAATCAGATACTAAAATGCAATATCTACATGTGACATGTGTCCGACTAAGCCCACTACATGTTGGACTCTCTTAACTACATGTTGGACTTTATTTTTGTTTTTGGTTTTTCCACCTTGGTTAACTAATGGCGTTATTGGAACATGAATTTTTATAGAATTTGATGATTTTAATAGTTGACAGGGTTTTACAAGTTAGTTAGATTTAACAAAATTTATCAAATATTTTTACACATATTTTCATTATTTGTGCATTGAGTTCTATTGATTGTTATTAACTTTTAAAGTAAAAAATTAATAGTGGTAGGAGAAAGAGAAAGAAAATCATTTCAATTAGTTTGTTATAATCAAATTTTCAAAAAGTCCAAATTTCTGAGTTTTTAATATTTTTTAATTTTGAGTACTAATAAAAACATGTTAATGATGAATAGTAGTTTATGCTATGTCTGTTTAAATAGTTTTGAAATTGTTTTAGAGTCATACATGTAAAATTACAGAAAAGTAGAAATTGTCTTTGTCGACTATGTTAAAGTTGTGATTTGTATTATTTCATAGATTTTAAAACTCTTATGGGTATAGATGATATTTTCAAAATTGAGTCTTATGGTAAAAAAAAAAAAATTTGCATTCCAATAACAATAGAGTTTAGTAAGATCTTAAAATCAATGAAATTTTTTTTTTCTAATAATAAAGAATTTTGTATGGAATTTAAAAGTCTTCACCCCACTAAAAATAGATTCTATTCATATTTTTTATTAAAATCTCGTAAATATTTCATTCCAAAAATAAAAAATTGGTTTTTTTGGAGATTTGATGCAGTTACTAATTCATGATCTGGCATGTACAGAATAAAAATTTTATTTTCCATTCTACGAGAATTTTTATGAGACAAAAGAACTTCTTTCAAAAGAGATTCAATTCAGAACTCTTATATGCCCAAGCCAATAACAATGAAATCTCAAAGTTTAATAATTCCTCTAGAATTCCTCTACCAATAACCCCCTATGAATTAAACAAATTTGAATGATCTACGCCTGGCTCCAATTTAATCAGAATTCTGTATGCAGATATGGTCAAGAATATTTCTCTATAGTTAGGTTAATAAGAAAAAAATCACTTTCAACTTAATTTCGTTTACAAGTTTTTTAGTAAGAGTATATTCATGATGGAGAATGAGTTTCTAAAAAGAAATTCGAGGTTTTCAAATGAAAAAGTTATCATTTTATCCCTTTTGAGTACTTAGATATTATTTCATTTTAAAATATTCCAATTTTTTCAAAAAAAATCGTTCTCATTTTCTATTCGTGATAGATTCAACATTTTTAATTTAATTATATTTAAATAATGTATTATTGATCAAACACTCAAAAATATTAGAACTATGTAGGTGATACTTGTAAAATCATAAAGTTTCTCATAAAAGAATTGCATAATATCCATAGATTAGGATGAGACGTAGTCAATGACCAAAGTATTTTATAAGAAATGTTCAATAAGTGTGATTGGTCAAAAGAAAATTTTTACCACAATTGAGTTGAAAAACTTTCAAAAATTAAGACAACAGGTTGTTCATTACTCCTAATTATTATTAGAACAAAACCTAGGTTCACCCCCTATGGTGAATCTTTAAATTCACCTCAATTTTTAATACCAATCAAAATGACACATAGATTATTAATTAAAAAAAACATTAAATTAGAACAAAAAATAGTTACAAAAAATAAAAACGTTAATTTTAACGACGCTAACGCTTTCAGCTAAATCCTAAATCTTAAATTCTAAACCCAATACCCTAAATTATTAACCCAAATCCAAACCCCTAAACCCAAACCATATACCCTAAACCCTAATCCTAGACCCTAAACCCAAATTATATATCTTAAACCCAAAAAATAGACTATAAACCTAAATCCTATACCCTGAACCCAAGTCTTAGACCCTAAACCCAAACCCTATAGCATCTAAGTTTGGGGTTTGGGTTTAGGGTATACCGTTTGGGTTTTAGGTCTAGGATTTGGGTTTAGTGTATAGGTTTTGGGTTTAGGATTTACGGTTTGGGTTTAGGATTTACCGTTTAGACTTATGGTTAAGGTTTTGGGTTTAGGGTATATAATTTGGGTTTA
>NC_027755.1:2839365-2840626 GCF_000695525.1 Brassica oleracea var. oleracea
CCAATGGTTTCATATTATAGTTTCTAAACGGATAATAGTTAAAAAAAGGAAAAGAAAATTATTAAGATAAATCATTTTACTACAATTTGGTCGATAGTGAAAGAAGCATTAAGAAAAAGAATATTTTAACTTCCAAAAAAATTAGATATTTCAGCTGTGGTAAATACTTAGTTATAAGGTTCTCACGTCAATGTGCACATGTATGTGTATGTAAAAGTACATAAAGATGGTTCATAAATATATAAAGATACTGTTAATTAATATTAAATGACATTTTTTCAAAATAATACATGAAAAATAAAATTCTTAAAATGATATGTGTATATATATATATATGCATCTAATAGATCAAATTAGATATTCGTTCCTATAAATATTGATATTTGTGATTTGCTTTTTTTTTTTTTTACGGATATTGCATTTTAGTATCTGATTCGCATCTTAGAGTAACAGATATCCAGATTTTTCGGTTCGAATCAAAACATATAAAGAATCGAATCAAAATTTATGAATAATTTGTCCAGCTCTATTCGTAAACAGTAAAAATAACGTAAAGAAGAATCATGCATGTGAGTTTTATATTAAAAAACATGAAATACATTGTGTGAACATATTTATGTACAGTTTAGCTGAGAAGCTCTAAAATGCTTCTCCATTAATATATGTAGAGTTTGGCTGAGTTTTATATTATGTAGAATCAGATACTAAAATGCAATATCTACATGTGACATGTGTCCGACTAAGCCCACTACATGTTGGACTCTCTTAACTACATGTTGGACTCTATTTTTGTTTTTGGTTTTTCCACCTTGGTTAACTAAGGGCGTTATTGGAACATGAATTTTTGTAGAATTTGATGATTTTAATAGTTGACAGGGTTTTACAAGTTAGTTTGATTTAACAAAATTTATCAAATATTTTTACACATATTTTCATTATTTGTGCATAGAGTTCTATTGATTGTTATTAAATTTTAAAGTAAAAAATTAATGGTGGTAGGAGAAAGAAAAAGAAAATCATTTCAATTAGTTTGTTATAATCAAATTTACATAAAGTCCAAATTTCTGAGTTTTTAATATTTTTTATTTTTGAGTACTAATAAAAACATGTTAATGATGACATGTTTTTTTGTTACACATCTCATATAGTTTTGTACCTTTTGTTTATTTATTAACAAATATATATATTATGTTATTAGTGGCTGAATAGTAGTTTATGCTCGGTCTGTTTATATAGTTTTGAAATTGTTTTAGAGTCATAC
>NC_027755.1:2841531-2846645 GCF_000695525.1 Brassica oleracea var. oleracea
AAAAGAGATTCAATTCGGAACTCTTATATGTCCAAGCCAATAACAAAGGAATCTCAAAGTTTAATAATTCCTCTAGAATTCCTCTACCAATAACCCCCTATGATTTAAACAAATTTGAATGATCTACGCCTGGCTCCAATTTAATCAGAATTCTGTATGCAGATATGGTCAAGAATATTTCTCTATAGTTAGGTTAATAAGAAAAAAATCACTTTCAACTTAATTTCGTTTACAAGTTTTTTAGTAAGAGTATATTCATGATGGAGAATGAGTTTCTAAAAAGAAATTCGAGGTTTTCAAATGAAAAAGTTACCATTTTATCCCTTTTGAGTACTTAGATATTATTTCATTTGAAAATATTCCAATTTTTTCAAAAAAAATCGTTCTCCATTTGCTATTCATGATAGATTCGACATTTTTAATTTAATTATATTTAAATAATGTATTATTGATCAAACACTCAAAAATATTAGAACCTCTGTACGTGATACTTGTAAAATCATAAAGTTTCTCATAAAAGAATTGCATAATATCCATAGATTAGGATGAGACGTAGTCAATGACCAAAGTATTTTATAAGAAATGTTCAATAAGTGTGATTGGTCAAAAGAAAATTTTTACCACAATTGAGTTGAAAAACTTTCAAAAATTAAGCCAACAGGTTGTTCATTACTCCTAATTATTATTAGAACAAAACCTAGGTTCACCCCCTAAGGTGAACCTTTAAATTCACCTCAATTTTTAAGACCAATCAAAATGACACATAAATTATTAATTAAAAAAATATTAAATTAAATAAAAATTAGGTATAAAAAAATAAAAACGCTAATTTTAACGACGCTAACGCTTCCAGCGAAACCATAAACCCTAAATCTTAAATTCTAAACCTTATACCCTAAATTCGAAACCCAAATTCAAACCCCTAAACCCAAACCCTATACCCTGAACCCTAATCTTTGACCCTAAACCCAAATTATATATCTTAAACCCAAAAAATAGACTATAAACCTAAATCCTATACCCTAAACCCAAGTCTTAGACCCTAAACCCAAACCGTAAACCTTAACCCAAACCCTATAGCATCTAAGTTTGGGGTTTGGGTTTAGGGTTTACCGTTTGGGTTTTAGGTCTAGGATTTGGGTTTAGGGTATAGGTTTTGTGTTTAGGATTTACGGTTTTGGTTTAGAATTTACCGTTTAGACTTATGGTTAAGGTTTTGGGTTTATGGTATATAATTTGGGTTTAAAATTTACGGTTTGGGCTTAGGGGCTACTACTTGAGTTTAGGGGATTGAGTTTAGGTTTATAGTCTAGTTTTCGGGTTTAGGGTATATAATTTGGGTTTAGGATCTAGGATTAGAGTTTAGGGTATAGGGGTTGGATTTGGGTTTAGAATTTAAGGTATAGGGTTTAGAATTTATGATTTAGGGTTTAGGGTTTATCTAGAAGCGTTAGCGTAGTTAAAATTAGCGTTTTTATTTTTTGTAGTTATTTTTTATTTAATTTAATGTTTTTTAATTAATAATCTATGTGTCAATTTGATTGATTTTAAAGGGTGAAGTGAATTTATCATAAGTTATGTCGTTATTATTATGGTTTAAGACGCAGCCATGTGGTGAAGACATAGCAAACTATTCTTTCTCTTTTTACAAAAAGAATATTGTGTGTTATCCACACTTCTTAACATTTTTAGCCAAAAAAGGTTAAAAACGAATACTATTGAATGAAATAAGAAATATCCAAGATAAAATCTGAAAATATCATTCTCGCAACAGTTTTTCAAATCATAAAGTAAGATTCTTACACATCTAATAAGAAGTAATTTATAATCTAACTAAAAGGTATTCAGAAAGCATTTCTAATCAAATTATAAACGGAGTGTTCCAAAACAAAAAGAAAAAAAATCAAATTATAAGCGGTATTTTTTATACAATTTTATGTCTAAATTATTTATAAACGGAGTGTTCCAAAACAAAAAGAAAAAAAATCAAATTATAAACGGTATTTTTTATACAATTTTATGTCTAAATTATTGATGCCTTCGGGTATTGAGAGAAAATCAAGTTAGTTGCATAACAGAAAAGATCCTTATTTTTCTGTGTTTATTCACCTTCTTTTCTCTTTTTTCTCACATTATCTCTTTGTACATTCTAGTTGTTTTCTTCTGCATTCACTTTTGTCTGTTTAACCTTTTTTATTATCTCTTTGTACATTCTAGTTGTTTTCTTCTGCATTCACTTTTGTATGCTTAACCTTTTTCCTTTGGTTCGGTACTTAAACCCTAATTAAGTTTATCTATTTATTTATTTATTTTAAGTCGTTTCTCTTCACTCTAAAAACACATGGACGACGAGAGCCAAACAGGTAACTTGAGGAGAAGAGCTCGACAGGTCAACGGGGAAGACGTCGACCGGCCAACGAATAGACGTCGTCAAAATGAACTTCAAACCGACGGCGTACAAGCTGGTGATCACGTCGAACCCCTTCCCCTTGAACTAAGCTTGGGCTCAACATCACACTCCTCTCAGATCCCGCCTATGACCACGTCGTCGCTTCCTCTAGCACCACCATCACCTTTTGCTCTTCCTCTGACGGCGTCGTCGCTTCCTCTAGCACCAGCATCGCCTTTTGCTCCGCCTATGACGACGTGGCAGACACCTGGTTCTATAGCGCAGTACTTTGCTTCGTCACAGTCTCATTATATGACGTATCCGCCCTATTTGAGCAATTCTATCTACCAGATAAGACCGTCAACACCGATGCAGCCACCGTTCGGACAGTCGTTTAACGTCTTCCCATCGTCATCTTTCACCTCTCCGACAAGACCAGTCATGAGACCAGCAGCTTCCGGGGCTGTGTCACGTCGTAGCTACAGATCGCAGTCCAGCGTTAACCGTAAAGACGATACGATCCCGCCGCCGTTTCCATGGGCGACGAATAAACGAGGGTGGATACAAAGCTTAGAGAATCTCGCGTCGAAACAGATCACCACCATCACCGGAGAGGTGCAATGCAAACACTGCGAGAAAGTGTATCAGGTGAGTTACAACCTGAGGGAGAAGTTCTCGGAGGTTGAGAATATTTTCGTAATGGGCAAATGGATTATGAGAGAACGTGCTCCTGCGATATGGACAAATCCAGAACCGGCGAGATGCGATCTCTGTGGCCGTGACAAGGCGGTGAAGCCGGTGATAGCTGAACGGAAGTGTCAGATTAATTGGTTGTTTTTGCTTTTGGGACAAACGTTAGGTTTTTGTACGTTGGAGCAGCTCAAGAATTTTTGTAAGCATTCAAAGAGTCACCGGACCGGAGCTAAGAACCGTGTGCTTTATTTGACGTACCTTGGTCTTTGCAAGATGCTCGAGCCTAACCGTGAGCTCTTTCAACGTGAAACCGCTAGGCGGTGAGTAAGATCGTTTGAAGATCTTATCAAACAAAAAAAGATCGTTTGAAGATATTTGCTAGGGGTTTTAGATGATTTGGATGGTTGCATTTAGGTGGGTTTTATTTGAATAATTGGGGTGAAAAAAATGCATATGTTCTTCTAATCCCTTTTGTCGTTTCTTGGTGGTGTGTTTATTTGGACTTTGACTTAATATCTTATTAATATATAAAGTCTAAAATTGCATGGATTACGTTTGAAATTTTGACTTATCTCAAAATTTTAAAATTAAAATAGCGCTTTTTGTATGTGATTTGAATTAGAAGAAGATATTCAGAAATCGGAACCTTTTCAAATCGATCCAAGTCTAACGACTTTTCCGTTATAGATCGCAAGTTAATCTAACTTCGGGATAAATCTAACTTTCAAAAGTTTATTCAGAGAATCACAAGTATCATATAACTTCGGGATAAATCTAACTTTCAAAAGTTTATTCAGAGAATCACACGATAATATATTTTATTAAATAAATTTGTGAAAAATCTATAATTATCAAGCAAGTATCATCCCATTGATTCTTGCATATCACATCTTTTTTTGCTAAATTAATTGTAAATGCCATATCACATCTATCTTATAAAAACAAGAACATTGTTTCAAACTTCAAAGTAACATTGTCACTCGGTGTAATTTATAGAAAAATATAATGTTACTATTTTACATCATTTAAATAAATGCACAATATATATTGACATTATTCGACAATTTGCTAATAGTTTCGCATTTCAATGTAATTTATAGAAAAATATAATGTTACTATTTTACATCATTTAAATAAATGCACAATATATATTGACATTATTCGACAATTTGCTAATAGTTTCGCATTTCAAAGCGTGTATCAAAATATGTTATATGATTAAATTGTTAACAAGAAATTTAAGCATATCAAATATGATTAAACTGTAGACATCACATACTTACAATAATACACAAAATACAAAAATATAGTTCGATTTGATACAAGTATCTTAAAATTATATAAACAATTAATTAAAAGAATAAAAATAAATAGTTTTTAGTAATAAGTTATTCTGCTAAAGATGAATCATAAGAAAAACCTAGATTACATTTTACGAATAAATCCCCATTCCCTATCCCTCCCCAAAATAAAAAATGTTAATGTGAAACTCCATCAGTCTAAAATATAGTTAAACTAGGGTAAACCTGCTCTACGGGCAGACGAATAAATAAATTAATAGTATAAAATTGTTTTAATGTTTAATTTATTATAATTATTTATTTTACTATATTTTTTAAAAAAATATAATTATAACTATAACAATAGGTGAATAGATTTTCATAAAATTATAGTATTAGAACACTACAAGAAAACATATTTTTTACGAGGGCAGTATTCGTTGTAAATTCGTCGTAAACGGGGTGTTATGATGAATTAGTCTCGAAAGACGTTTCGTTGTTAAACGACCATCGTAACGGAGGTTTCGTCGTAAACGACTCGTTACGTTTCGACGAAATATATTCCTCGTAAAGCGCAGGGAAAGTATTCGTCGTAAACAACACGTAAGACTTCGTGGTAAAGCCCACGTAATGATTTCGTTGTAAAGAACACGTAAACATTTCGATGTAAAACCCTCGTAAATCTTTCGATGTTAATCACTCGTAAACATTCGATGTAAACTCCATGTAATGTTTACGAGGAGTTTACATCG
>NC_027755.1:2846715-2846910 GCF_000695525.1 Brassica oleracea var. oleracea
ATTTTAAATTTTAAAACGAAATATGAAAATGAAAAACATATTTTAAAAAAGCATTTTTTAAAACTCATACAATATTTAAATTCATAATACAAACAAAAATATATAAAAAACTACATAACCTCGAAGTAGTTGGTGGGGTTGCTCGGCTGTTGACGGGTTGGATCGGACTCTTGGGGATCTCGTACTGGCAACCCA
>NC_027755.1:2847129-2847769 GCF_000695525.1 Brassica oleracea var. oleracea
TTCTTTTTAGGAGCCACCTATAAAATCAAAACATATATTAATATAGTTAATTATGTTAAAATATTTAAAATAATGTAAACTAAAATTTTAAGTTACCTCTTCGAAGATTCTGTCGACCTCTTGGGTGGACAATGTGACTGGTAATCCATCGGGAGACTCCTGGGTTAGTTGCGTCTCCCGTTCTTCAATCCGACCAGCCACTGTTCGGAAGAGTTTCTCAGATGCAGGATCCACAAAAACTCCGTCGGATGTGGCGTGAGTCATCTTGAATAGGTCAGACAGAGAAGGTAAGACTTCCGTCTTCTCGAACTACAAAAAAAAAATTAAATTAAATATTATAAATTATATTAATTGAATATTTTAAAATATATATTTAAAACAAAACTTACAGCTTCTAGACGGACTCCTGCATGAGGTTTTTGTCCGGTTCTGTGAACCATGGACAAATGACTATCTTTATCTTTCGTTCTTTGAGAAGCAGAGCACGAATTGGCTTTTTTGATCGAAGAGGGTAGCTTCCAATAGGCGATGAGGCCATCCCACACATCTGTCGTGAGCTCAGTGGGCTTTCCCTCATACCCGTAAATCTCCCACTTGTCCTTCCAATCAGAGACTGTGTTGCAAAGGCGGGTCTTCGCCA
>NC_027755.1:2847874-2849173 GCF_000695525.1 Brassica oleracea var. oleracea
AAAATAAAAAGTAATATTTAAAAGTGATAATTTAATTAAATTTAAAAATCTTAACTCAAAACATTTAAACCAAGTGATCTTAACGTGATTTGGTGTCATCCTCCAGTTCGGATATGCCCCGTCGTAGTAACCCTTATTCACCGCCGAAACGCTCCGGCTAACACGGTTGCTAGTCCCAAACCTGAAACAAAAAACAATTTAATTGTTAGAAAATAAAAATAATTTAAATTTTAATGTAATAAAAATTAATAACTTACCAATAAGTTCATCGGGGTCTATCGGGGTCTAGAACTTCCAAACCCTCATGTCCAGGCTGGGCAAGCAAATCCTCCACCGTATATCTCGCGTATGGTGCATATGAAGGCACACGCAAATCTGGATGAACTGCACCTGCTGGAGCAGGCTGAGGTGCAGCCGCTGGAGGTGGAGGTGGAGGCATCTGCGGTGGAGGAGGAGGACTCCAAGAAACTCTCTGAGAAGTCTGACAGTCTGGAACTGCATCGGAAGATGATGGACCGGAAGAAGATGCACTGGAACCATCGCCAAACAACTGAGAATAAGTAGGTGCTGCTGGTTTCCTCCTATGAGTCATCTAAAAAAAGTTAAAATAAATTTAATCAATTACGACATAATTAAAAAATTATTCTGTCACCTAACTAATCACCTAAACTATTATTCCGTCACCTAACTAATCACCTAAACTAATTACCTAACTAATCACCTAAACTAGTTACCTAAATAATTAATCACCTAAACTAACTTAAAAAAATAATAGAGGAGAGAGGGGGGTACCTTTGGAGGGAGAGAGGAGTTTGGGAGTAATGAACGAGGCACCCTCGTTCTGTCGCGTCTCAATATATAGGGAAAGGCATTTGTCGTAAACTACGTAATATTACGACGAAGTTACCAGACCCGTCTTTTTTCATTTACGACGAAGTTACCAGACCCGTCTTTTTTCATTTACGACGAAGTTACCAGACCCGTCTTTTTTCATTTGCGACGAAGTTACCAGGATTCGTCTTTTTCCATTTACGACGAAATTACGTGGAACCGGCCTTTTCATGTACGACGAAGTTATCAGGCCTGTGTTATTTTTACAAGGATTTTACTGAGCTTAACCCTAAACCCCAAGAATGAAATCCCTAAACCCCAAAGTCAGATATCATCTAACATCTTCTTCTTTACTTCTTCTTACTCTTTCTCCAACTTAAACCCTAAAACTCCAAATAATTTTTTTAAATCTAAAAAAATACATATTATATAAAACAACATTTGTTACACATACATTAAGATGATATA
>NC_027755.1:2849210-2851817 GCF_000695525.1 Brassica oleracea var. oleracea
ACATATATTACATCACTCTAAATCGTTTTCGTTCTCATCAATATTACATCACTCTAAATCGTTTTCGTTCTCATCACTATCATTACAATCATCATCGTCGCTTCTCTCGAACTCGTCTTCACGTGCTTCATCTGTCGCATCTTCGGGAATATCTTCATATTGAAAGTTTTCTGGATCGATCAAAAGGATTTCATCAGTATGTTGTTCAGGTACCTCAACTTCAGTGATAGCGTCTTCTTCTTGCAAAGGTGGTTTTTTTCCAGCGACAATGCGTCCACGAGGTGTAATTTTGATAGCAGCTAACCAGTTTATCCCGGAAGTTTGAAGCCGAGGATAAGGAAGGAAGCTAACTTGCTCGGCTTGTGAAGCTAAAATGAAAGGCTCAAATTTGTGGTATCTTCTCCCAAATTGACATCCACAACACCAAATTTGTTATACCGAATCCCTCGGTTCACAACAAGATCGAACCATTCACATTTGAAGAGGCTGCATTTTAGCTTCAATAACCCTGGAAATTCCACTTCAATAATCTCCTGCAAGATCCCGTAAAAGTTTGTTTCATAGGTGATGTGGTGACCTTTGCAACTGGACCTTGAACCAAATCGTTAAACCATACGGGATAATATGGATCGTCATAATCAACCTGCAAAAAACAGATATTCTTAATTAATATTGAAGTATCAAAACACTTGCTTAATTAATCAATGTATGAGATATATTACGTACATGTGATTTTAACCACTTGACAAAGTACTTATCTTTCCGTGTGTCCACATCAGTTGCAGATATTCTTGGTATTTCTTCTTCAACTTGAGATACAAACATGCTGCAAATTAAACAAATGATCAAGTCATATATAACTAACTTCAATTCATATAATTAACATTCACAAAAATATTTACCTTTCAAAGTAACGGGTCACTGCATCCTCGCAGTTGAGCAGAATATAAGTGTGGGCACTATGTTTATCCTCTTCACATGACCACAATACTTCTTTCGTTTTACCACCATACCGTCCAATTTGGCAGAAAATGTCAGGAACACCATCAATTGCATATGATGTCGGTACTCCACCATCATCATATCTTCTAGGAACTCTTTTTCTCGTACGAACAGTTGGAGCAAAGTAGTAAGATGTGAAGTTAGATGTTTCGGCTGTCAAACTCCCCGCAAGTATTGAACCTTCCACTTTTGCAAGTTTTCTTGCTTTCCCCTTCAAATGTTTCATCTGTCGCTCATACGGATACATCCATCCGTTGTGAACAGGTCCACGAAGCAATGCTTCATACAGTAGGTGGACAACTAGATGCTCCATAACGTAAAAAAATGAAGGAGGAAATATCTTCTCCAGGTTGCACAATATGATCGGAATGTTCTCTTGAAGTTGTTCGATGACTTCTTTCTTGAACGTACGTGTGCTAAGATCTCTGAAGAATGCTCTGATGGCTATGTATTGCAAAAGTAATCAAATTAATAACATTGCATAACATATGTGTATATATTATAAATTTATAATTACCTGCAAGTGCTTCATGGACATTTGCTGGAAGGAGCTCGGCAAAAGCAAATGGAAGTAGTCGTTGCATAAACACATGACAATCATGACTCTTCATTCCGGAGAACTTTTGACCTCGTTCAACACATCTTGACAGATTTGAAACATAACCATCAGGAAACTTAACTTCTGATGCAACCCCGTCAAACAAAGTTGTTTTGGCTTCTGATGACAACCGGAAGATGAGAACATGAATGTTTCCATTGCTCTTGATATGTAACTAAATTCTTGAGCAAATATCAGGTAAGTCCATCCTTGACTTTTTGTTATCTTTTTTATTCCCAGGGACGTTAAGTAATGTATTCATGATGTTCTCAAAAAAGTTCTTCTCAATATGCATGGCATCCAGATTGTGGCGTAAGAGAAGATCCTTCCAATAGAGTAGCTCCCAAAATATACTCTTATTATGCCAATTGTGAGAGACACCATACCCATCAGGCATATTTCTGAAGAACATGCAATTTCCTCCAACTTTAACTGTTTCCTGAGCTCCGTAATAATCAATGTCTGCTTCGATCTGCTGGCCGGTGAGATATGGAGGAGGACTGTCTCTGACAACTTTTTTTGTGCCGAAACAATGTCTTATTTCTTCTGTACGGATGAGAAAGTGGAAGAAAGCGACGATGACAATCAAACCAACAACTCTTCCTACCATTCTTCAGTTGAAAAGCATCCATCGATCCAAGACAATATGGACAAGATAATCTTCCATGTGTTGTCCAGCCAGAAAACATCCCATAAGTAGGGAAATCCCTTATCGTCTACATCAGAACTGCTCACATCGTAAAATTATTTTTCAAGGAACAATCGTACGTCATCACCCCTTCTGACCACAATTGCTTTAGCTCTTCTACTAACGGTTGAAGAAAACCAAGAGACAGTTTTGCATGCTTCGGCCCAGGGATTAATATAGTCAAAAATAAAAATTCTTGTTCCATGCACATATCCGGCGGTAAATTGTACGACGTAAGAATGAGTGGCCACAAACAATATTGTCTGCCAGACATTCCAAATGGACTAAATCCATCGGTGCATAACCCAAGATAGACATT
>NC_027755.1:2851987-2853917 GCF_000695525.1 Brassica oleracea var. oleracea
TTTAATCATGGTCTTTTACAGAATCGACACTCTTTTAACTTGTCATCTTCCTTCCAGTAGATCATGCAGTTGTCGATGCAAACATCAATCATCTCCGAAGGCAACACAAGACTATAAACAAATTTCTGAATCTCATAATAAGATTCAGCAGACACGTTGTCTTCTGGCAAATACTCTTTAACAAATTCAGCCCATGCATCCATGCAATTCTCAGGTAAATTATGATCCGTTTTAATATTCATCATCCTAGCTGCTAGAGACAATTATGATCTGTTTTAATATCAATCTAGCATTTCATAAAACCTTTTTGCATCCAAATTAGGTTCTTCTACATTTCTAATTCCATCAGCTATTGTTGTAGTTGTTTCTAAAAATGCATCACTAATCATATCTTGAACCCTATCATGATCTACCATCTGCTCCTCCTGATGATAATTATATTCATTATGCAAATGATTCGGTTCTTCATTATGATGAGCATCCTCAAAATTATTATTACTACTACTAGCTTCATTTCCCCCATAACCCTCTCCATGTTGATACCAAATGTAGTACAGTGGTGTAAATCCTCTGTTTACTAAATACTTCCATACAGTTTCACTACGTGCAAATTTTGAATTCTTGCATTTCTGACAGGGGCAGAACATCTTACCGCTTTCCTACGTGATCGGTGTACAGCCCGCCTGGTGCATGAATATCTCTAGCCCGCTCAGAAATGCGTTCGTCACCCTCCCATAGGAATTTTTGTGCAAATACATCCAACTCTGTAACTCGTAAATACTACCGCCATCGACCATTTTTTTTCTTAGATTTTGTTTTGAAAAAAAAAATTCCTGATTTTTTTTTTCGTTTGTGTGTTGTGAGGAAGAGAGTTGTGGAAAATGACATATATATAGAGAAATTTTCGAGTTTGGTAGGTGAAATATAACAACGATTTTACAAGGAATGTTTTACATGGATTTTACAAAGAATGTTTTACATGGATATAACAACAATTTTACATGAACTTACAACCACTTTACAACGAAATTAGTTAAGTTAAAGCACATAGAATACACGTTTTCACCTAAATATAATGGTAACATGTTTCGTTGTAATGTCGATGTAATGGTTACGACGAATTTATCTTTCCACGTACTTTCGTCGTAAACTTACATTGACTTTACGACGCAACTGTTTCGTCATAAAGTTACATCGAGTTTACAACGAATTTTGGACTCCTCGTAATTTCGTTGTAAATGCCATGTAAATTTACGAGGAAATAATTTCCTCGTAAATCTTCGCTGTTATAGAAACGTTTTCTTGTAGTGGAATTAGTAGAATAAAATTATTTCCGCTCTCCATTATATATTTGTTTCATGATTAATTTTTTTCTTTCTTAAAACTAATGATATACATGACATAAAATAAATAACTCATTCGTTATAGCTATAAATATTTTGAAATAGATATATAGATACTATGAAACTATCATTTCTATTTATACATATACATATCTGTAAACGATATGGGCTTGGAACATCATCATCTCGACAAAAAAATAAATAAGAAAAGATTCATGTGTTTAATTGCATATAGACGGTTGGAGTTGTCCTTTGGTTAGGTGAGACTAAATTCAAAAAGAAACAAAAGAAAAAGGACCAAACTACAAATAGATGTAACTTAAGTTATTTATCAGATCGAGGGTCTTCTACACCTATATCGGCCGATCTCAAACTCTGGGATTAGGCTCGTCGCCTGTTGATGGCGGTTTGAGATCCTCTGCAATTGTAGGTGACATCGACGACTGTGCGAGCTGAGATGGCTGTTGGATGTGAGATTAGAAGGTCGCGGCGGTGAAAAGAGGAACACGACTCACGCCGCGGAGAAGCTTAAACACAACAATGGAGGGATGCAATCGCGGTTGGACCACCGGAGATCAATCTGACCT
>NC_027755.1:2854017-2872981 GCF_000695525.1 Brassica oleracea var. oleracea
CTAACGATGGAAAGAATAAATAAACAGAATCCACAATCCATCATGTTTCTCCTCAACTCATCGTCTCCACTATCTCTACGGCTTCACTTCCGAGACACTCTCATCGCATCACGAAATCTCTGAGTCGCTGGAATCACCGCGAAAGTCAGAGAATTTGCAGATCCAAGGTACAAGACCTTCTTGCTCCTCCGCGGTTTCATTGATGGGGTTAGGGATTTGGCTCCATCGACGATAGAGAGAGAGAGGTTCCATTGGTGGGGTTAGGGATTTTATCGACAAGAAGATTAGGGATTTCGTCGATGAGAAGATTGTTGTTTGTGAGATTTTATTTCTAAAAGAAATCTACTTATTAATTATCGAAAAAAGTAACGAGAAAGAAGGTAACGAAAGAGATAATGATTTTGAGGGTATTAAAGTCTTTAGACACACAGAATGTGTGTGGCAAGTGCAATGTGTCCCCAAATGTAATTGGAAACTCATAAAGTGTTTGTGGGTATAAAAATTTCGACAGATAATGCACTCAAACATCTGAATATGATGAGATCAGAACACGGGTAAGATTTGTATTTGAGAATTGGTGTCAAGCAAAGAGGATGCTCTGGAGTGTTCTTGTCAGAAGTATTGCGGTACAACACTTTGCCACCCCATTGTACTGTGTTGGCGTGATCCTATAGTTGGTGAATTTTTCGGCTGGCCAGTGTCCTACCGACACGATATTTTTGCCCATGCCCAACCACCAGTTCTCTGAAAACAGATCCTCCGATTTTTATTAATTTGTTATTATATATACATATATATATATATAAAAAACTAAAACAGATGGAATTAAATATAAGATTGTTTATGATAATAACCAAAAGTTAAGATGTACAACAAACCTTATATAGACGCGCCCAAGCTAAATTTATTTTTTGCCTAGCAAATTAATAAGAAAGATTAAAAATTTGGGAGTTCAAATTGAAACGATGCCGCTCAGTAATGATCGGTCCACGTTTTGGTCCAAAACAAAGTAAAACATATCCAAACCTAAGTTGAAATGTTTAGCATAACTAGTCATGTTTAACATAGCTAGTTGAATCATAGTAAGTTACATGTTCTTTACTTTCCTCTCACATAGTACCTCTTATTTTCCTATTTACTAATTATCTAAAATTTTATATCGGTAAAATACACATTCCCAAAACTGAAGTGTGATATGAAACTGATCCCCGCCAAACGTAGACGTAGGAGTGATTGTGGAATCACTAAGTTAATAAGAATCACAAGTTAATAAGAAGCCCTTCTCTTATTAATCAATTTAACTCACAAGATCACAAATCACCAAAGCTCATATGTTATATCACAAGCTTGATATCTTTATATATATAAATATAAAGTCCTAAACACATTCAATATAGGAGAACAAGATAACTCCTAATCATCATAGACTTTCCTATTTATATATATGTAGCTTTATCTCCAAGCTATTCCAAGCTTATCCCAACATTCTCCCCTTTAAACTTTGAATCTTTTTCTCCAACATTTTGAACTCCAATCAAACGTCTCATCTCCCCAAACTTAAGTCTTCCAAGAGACTTAGTCAAGATATCAGCTCACTGTTCATTTCCCGGAACATGTTCAACTTCTATCTGATCCTTCTCAACACATTCTCGTATGAAGTGGAACCTTCTATGTATATGTTTAGAACGACCATGAAAGACTGGATTCTTAGTCAACGCGATCGCCGATTTATTGTCAACTCGAATGGTCATTTGAACAATGCTTCGACCAACAACTTCACTCAGCAACTCTTGAAGCCACATGGCTTGTTTGGCTGCTTCCGTCGCCGCCATGAATTACGCTTCGCACGACAAGAGCGCGACGATCTCTTGCTTACTTGAACACCAGGTTATGGGGCTGTCGTCGAGATAGAACACGTGACCATGTGTGCTTCTACCATCATCTTTGTCAGCATTATGCGAGCTGTCGCTATAGCCCGTTATCTCACGCTTGCTTGAACGTGAATACAGAAGGCCGAGGGACGTCGTGCCTTGTAAGTACCTAAGTACTTGCTTTAAGGCAGCTCCATGAGATTCCTTCGGTTCCTGCATGTATCTGCTGAGAATACCCACACTATATGAAAGGTCCGGACGAGTGTGCAACAAGTATCGAAGACAAACTATACTTCTTCTATAATAACGCTCGTTGATGCCTCTTTCGTGTGTTGCTTTTGAGAGCTTCACATTGACATCCACGGGCACACTCGTCGAGTTGCAAGAGCTCATTCCAGCTTCTTCGAGAATCTTCGTAGCATATCTATCTTGCCGTAATGAGATTCCTGTCTCATGCTGATGAACCTTAATGCCCAACTAATAGGTTAGCTTCCATAGATCGCTCATCTCAAATCTCTTTGACATATCCTTCTTAAACTTGAGAATGTCTTGATACGACGATCCTGTAACAAGTAAATCATCTACGTACACAACCACGATAAGAACATCCTTCTTCTTATCTTTGCAATAGAGAGATGGCTCTTTAGAGCATCTCCTGAAGCCAAGCTCTTGAAGTATTCCATTAAGCTTCACGTTCCAAGCACGAGGTGCTTGTCTCAAACCATACAACGCCTTCTTAAGCTTATATACCTTGCATTCCTTTCCTGCGACCATAAACCCTTCAGGCTGCGTGACATATACGTCTTCTTTCAACTCACCCTGGAGGAATGCGGTCTTGACGTCAAGATGGTATATCTCCCAACCGTTTGAGGCTGCTATTGCTATAACAAGTCGAATGGTCTCAATACGAGCAACCGGAGCAAAGACTTCGTTATAATCAACTCCGCGTCTTTGTACATAACCCTTTGCGACCAACCGTGCCTTGAATTTGCTGATACTTCCATCTGTGTTCCTCTTTATCTTAAAAACCCACTTCAAACCGATTGGTTTCACACCTAAAGGAAGATCAACAAGCATCCAAGTATTATTCTTTTCAATAGAATAAATCTCATCTTTGCACGCGTCTACCCAAACCTTATGTTCCTTTGCTTCATTGTAATCCCAAGGCTCATCGTTTAGAATCATTAACAACCTGTCTCCCTCTGCTTCTGCGAGGAGGACGTAGTCATCGAGATACGCCGGCTTTGAAATAACTTTTGATGATCTTCTCAATTGAGTTTGTCCTTCTTCATCGTCACTAAGCTCTTCTTCTGCCTCTTGTTCGCTATCACCAACTTCAACCGTTTCTGTATCATCTCCTATGCCTTGAGGTCCGGTGTTTGCTTCATCATTCTCAAAGCTTCGTATATCAATGGTGAAGCTGTCGCTAGATCCACTATTTGTCTTGCTAGAGCTCCAAATCCATCTTTTATCTTCTTCAAATACAACATCTCGACTTACTACAATTCTCTTGCTTGTCGGATCGAGTAAACGGTAAGCTTTAGACCCGGGCTCTGTTCCTTGATGGACAAGAACCCGCGATCGATCGTCAAGTTTCCTCCTCCCCGCAGTCTCGGTTCTAACATGACATACGCAGCCAAAAACTCTCAAGTGTCTTAGGTTTGGTTTCTTGTTGCGTAAGGCTTCATATGGGGTTCCTCCAGCTAGAGACCTTGTGGCAATCCGGTTGATCAGATAGGTAGCGTGCCTCGTTGCTTCGCCTCACAGCCAACTTGGTACATCCATATGCTTTAATATGCTCCGTGTCATATCAAGTAACGTTTGGTTTCGTCGTTCAACGACGCCATTCTGTTGTGGAGAGTATGGAGTCGTTAACTGTCGAGTGATTCCATTCTCATTGCAATAGAGATTGAACTCGTGTGAACCGAATTCACCACCCCTATCTGTTCTGAATGTCTTTATTGTAGCTCCAGTCTCGAGTTCCGTAACGTTCTTAAAGTATTTGAACTTGTCGAAAGCTTCGCTCTTCTCCTTTAGTAGTATTATCCACATATATCGCGAGAAGTCATCAATAAGGACAAACACATATCGTTTATGTGCTGGTGCGATGGGTGTGATTGGCCCGCAAAGATCGCCATAAACTAGTTCGAGAGGGTGAGTAGCTCGGTGCAGCGTCGCTTTTGGAAAAGGTGATCGAGCTTGCTTCCCGCGCAAGCAAGACACACATGTCTCCGTTTTGAAGTCGAGACGAGGTATGCCAGTCACGAGTTCTTTACTGATCATCAACTTCATTGTATTTATATTAACATGGCTGAGACGTGCATGCTATTTGTATGACTCTGCAGCTTCAGAGAATTGAAGAACTTGAACTGTATTGGCTGCAAGAATGACTTTGTATGGTCGGTTCGGAGAGCGTGTGGTCTTTACCATTGGGTGTCCAAAACGGTCGAGAAGGTACAGCTCCTTGTCCTTCATTCTCACTTCGCATCCAGCCTCTATAGCTTGTCCCAAGCTGATTATATTGCTTCGAAGTCCCGGTATATAATAGACATTTTTTAGTATCTTTTTCTCACCACCATCAAATATGAACCGAATGTTGCCTCTTCCTTTGATGTCAATTCGAGAATCATCACCAAAACGGACTTTTCCGGTAATTCTCTCATCGAGTGTTGAGAAGAACATACGGTTTGCGCGCATATGATTACTTGCTCCGTTGTCGAGGTACCAGATGTTCGTTGTATCTTGTTCAGAAGCAAAGATACTCGGTTTTACCTTTTGCTCATTAAGATAAACCAATTCATGCATCATTAGTTCATCGGCATCCTGAGTGTCTTCATCTTTCTTCTCCACTGTTTCTTGGAGTTTAAGCAACTTATCTGGACAGTCTTGTGCATAGTGTCCGAGCTTATCACACTCAAAACAGGTTATATGTGATATATCTCGGGTCTGACCTTGTCTGTATGCTTCTCGCTAAGCATGGAAGTTACCATATCTTCCTCGACCTCTTCCTCTCCAGCCGGATCGTCCTCCGCGTCCTCTGCCTCTATTACCGCCATAATTCTCTTGCTGAGACTCCATGTTTGAGCTAGTATACATTAGCTTATCTTGATCATCACCATGCTGCTCTTCTTCTTCTTCACATATCCTCTCTTCATATGCTTTTAGCCTACCGACAATATCTTCAAAGCTTGTGGTGTTTAAGTCAAGTACCTGTTCAAGACATGCCACAATATGAATATATTTCTTTCTTGGCAAACTCTTCAGAAACTTCTTCACGAGTTTTGGTTCCTCGATGATTTCTCCTAGCGATGAAGACTTCGAAGAGATTTTGGATAGCTTTCCGGAGAAGGTATCAATTGTATCTGAATCTTTCATCTTGAGTCTATCAAACTCCGCTATCAAGGTTTGTAGTCTCGCTTCTTTCACACGTTCAGCTCCCACATGTCGAGCTTTAATGGCGTCCCAAACTGATTTTGCCGTATCAAGGTCACCAACCTGTAGTATCAAAGCCTCGGGAATTGATTGAAACAACAAAGCTATTGTCATGTTATTTTTCTCTTCGTGTTTGTTCCCGGGGTCAATGGTTTCCCAAACTTTGTTAACCTTGAGTGCGATCTTCATTCTCATAGCCCAGACCGTGTAGTTTGAAGCATTCAGCATTGGAAGTTTTATGGAGGAAGGTCCGGTTTCCTTGGTCGGTGTCCCGACCTCATCTTTTTCGTCACTCATGATCGATGTTTTGTAGTTGCTTCAGACGATGATCAAGTTTTTATAGAATGCTCTGATACCAAGTGTGGAATCACTAAGTTAATAAGAATCACAAGTTAATAAGAAGTCCTTCTCTTATTAATCAATTTAACTCACAAGATCACAAATCACCAAAACTCATATGTTATGTCACAAGCTTGACATCTCTATATATATAAATATAAAGTCCTAAACACATTCAATATAGGAAAACAAGATAACTCCTAATCATCATAGACTTTCCTATTTATATATATGTAGCTTTATCACCAAGCTATTCCAAGTTTATCCCAACAGTGATCGCAGCCTCCAGAGCGATGGTGCTGCTTAGATTTCCAAAACAAAACAATTGACCGGGTGATTGCACCTCCTAAAGCGATATGTCTATTGACATGTACAAACCAGTTACAATGGGCTCTGTAACATCCACTGGTTAGATACACATCTCTCTGCATAAAATTTACAAAGACTCAACAACAAATAAATTTTATTAGTTGTTACTTTTGAAACTTACTTCAGTTAGTTTATATCCTTGTTTGACAAATTTGACTTCAGTAAAAACATACTGTAAAAAGGTAAATTTCCATTCGTCAATATTTTTGTCTCTTTATTACCAAATATTTTGTCCATAGTGCTCATGTTAAAACTGAATGTTTATATCTTTTCACCTAACTTGCATGTGTAATATATATACCATACATTTCTTTACTCAGTCATAGATTTATAGTACAAATCTAGCCTAATTGAAGTTTTTATATATATCTTGATGTGGCATATCATCTGAAATGCATATTATCTTGTAATGTATACAATATAAGTCGTTTTAGAATTGTGCACATAGATTAAGAAAATCATTAATTTTTTATATTTTGAAAACAAAAACATCATTAATTATTTACCTAACCACAAATCAACCAATAATAAAATAGAATGTATATTATCATTGGTCATATAATATTAAATGTTAATAAATTTTACATAGAAAACCGAAAACGTCGTATAATTTGGAACATAAAAATATCTCTAAAACGTCTTATATTAAAAAACGGAGGGAGTATATATTAAGTTTCTACTAAAACATTATAGTACTATTGCAGTCTAAATAACACTGCACTAGTTCATAATAACAATAATAGTAAATATAGTAGTCATACTAATTGTTTTCGTCTAGCTGGTGTTATAAGATCATAATCAATAGGGAGCATAAAACAACACCGTCAAATAAGTTAACAATCTTGGTTGGTGATCACCATATTTGTCCGGGTAAACCTACATAGCATAATCAATTTATGGTTAGTAATTTGTATACATATATTTCTGATAAATTGATATACTCTGAGTAAATTAAATTAAATAATCAAATAAATGTAAAATGATTAGTATATATTTTTCCTAAAACTAAAGATAAAAATTTAATCTAGTGCAAAAAATTCTAGTTAAATATGAAAATTTTTAGACTTTTAACTTGAACCAATTTCGATTTTGGTAACTTTATGTATTGATTATTTAAAAATTTTAAATAAAAACATTAAACAATAAGTAAAACATATGAAAAATATATGCGAAACCGGAGCAAATATATATTTTAGTTGTTCAATTCATTGGACATTGTTAAATGTTGATGAGAGTTCAGTAGCCTTATAAGTTACAAAAGAAAAATCTGAACATTTTCAAATGTAACATTCGATAACTAATAAAAAGACAAATGATTTAAATTAAATCAATATTGTAATTTTGCTAATTAAAAATATTTTAGGCTAACTAATCTCGCATTTGATATGCCAATAATGTCTTAAAACATAGGTTGTGACTGTATAGCGTCATTGGCGCGAAAATAATGTGGTGTAAAAAACAAATTCTGTCCATTTTTTTTATTTTTGTCTAGTCAAGTGAAAAATACATTTCACTTTTTTTTTATCAATATATTATTCCACTACTGTTAAAAGTAAATTTTACTTTTATTTCCACTTTTCTCTTTCCACCGATTTCAACCTTCTTTTCACTCGCTTACTCTATTAATTACCATTATGAGTCATAATTTTCGATTGAATTGGGTTAGGTTTGACCCATCAATACATGTTTTATAAGAAAATTCATTGAAATGTGTTCTCATTAACAGAAATTTTTATATTAATGAATGTAGTCGGGAAAAAACATTTAGGCTCCAAATGAGAAAATTGATCAAGCATTGCAGATCAAACATATCAAGCAGATCGAGAGTGGATCAAGCAAATCGAGTGGATTGAGAGTGGATCAAGCGGTTCAAAATATATGTTTGAATAGTAAAAGTAGACAAAACGGTTCAAAATATTGTACAAATTTAAAATAAATATATAATTTTAATATTTTATAATTTAGTATAAATATTTATTTAATAACCATAATAATACTATTGTGTTATGTAAATAAAACATTAACATAAATATAATAATTTAAAACATATATTTGGTAATTGCATGTACTTGTATATTTGAAATATGTGGACAATAAAATATTAATAAGTTGTTGTATACATTGTTATTATTTAAATAAATTTAAAGCTTATTATCATTTTTATAAGAAAAAATACAAAATCGTATTAACTGTGAGGAACACTCCATATTTGATTCATATCTAATGCAGATAGTAGTTCGTCAATTTATGTTCATGTTATAGAACATCATTAGTTTAATAATTAAAAAAATAGTTCTAATTCTAAGACCAGCATTATCGCAGGGTCCTTGCTGGGTTTTTAAGGGAAATGACCCATTTAAATAATTCATCAGAAAATAAATCACCAATTACCGATCCTAAAGAAGGTGTTTTTGGCATCGATTATTAAGTGTGGTTTTATACCACGTGTCAAGACTTGAAGGGTTGTAATTTTTGTTTTATTTTTTTCTTTTCTTTCTTCCTCTCTTTTGTTTGGCCTCTTCGTATTCATCGAAGATGCATGCGATCGAAACGGCGATCGAAACGGCGATCGACGACCACTCTCCTCAGGGCTTCTCCTCCGGCGTCTCCTCCGGCGTCTGTCGTGCTCTTCGTTAGAAGACCGCTCGAAACCACCACAAACGACGACTGTGTCGGTGAGCTTCGTCTTGTCCGTCAGAAACCGATCGCAACCCACCACTGCCGACGACTCTCTCGGTCCTCACCGCGTCTCCTCTGAATTGAAGATTCTCTCAGGTGTGTGGTGAACGCAGCGGTGGTGAAGACCCATATCATTAAGGTAAGCCCCTTCCAAGGTCGATTCAATAATCGAAACATCTCTGCTTCTGCTTAATTAAGGTTGAGTGGATATTATTTGTATGATTTGAGAGGGCAGATCTATTAGGTTTTTTGATGGAGTGTAGGCGATTCCGGATTTTAGTTTTAGGATATTATCTGCTTCTGCTTAGTTAAGCTTGAATGGATATTATATGTTTCTGCTCTTGGTGTTTGATTGAAATTGTAGGCTTAGCTAGTTCATAACCAAGCAACATAACTGTGATGTTTGAACTCTTGGTGTTTGATCGAAATGGCTGTGATACTCTTAACCAAGCAACATGACTGTGATGCTCTTGGTGTTTGATCGAAATTTAGTTCTTATCTGCTTCTGCTCTGTATTATAGCTTTGTATTTTAGCTTTTATCATATCACTTGTGAAGGTATAGAACGTGACTGTGATGTTTGAACTCTATGGCAGGGACTTCTCGTACCCTTTGAGCTCTCGACTGAAGCTCCTCCTCCTGAATCATCGTCAAGCAACCAGTACTTTTGATTCTCAGTGAGGTATGTCTACATTTTCATATCATTTTCTTGTAAGTTCTGAATTGCTTTTGTGTGGATGGTGCTTGTTAGAGTTATGTTAATAAATGCTTGTTAGAGTTAGGTTATGGTTAGTTAGTATGCGTGTGATCAATGCTTGCGACTGCTTGGGATGAATGGTTGTTTGATTTTAAATTAGGACTGTGAGAGGTAGTAAAGGCAATTAAAAGACACATATCTGCTTCTTCTCTTGTTTAGATAAATGTCTACTCATGTTTAAACTCAAATAGTAAAGGCAATTAAACGTCTACTCTATTAAAGTCGGTGCCTTCTCCATTTTTTTTTCATCTTAGCAAGATCTTCTTCTTCTCTGTTATCGTATTTGAAAATACCCACAATCTACTTTATCAATTCTCTGAAGATTTCGGCTATATGGATTCTACGAATCCATATAGTATGTCCTCCAATTTTGTTGACCTGTTGAACAGTCAACAAGATAGTGCTCTTCCTGAACCCTGTCCACAGGGTCCTTATGCGAGTTTTCCACCTGTTGTGGAGCTCTCTTCAACACAACCCCCTGTCTTCAGTACTGAAACCTCAAGCTTCTGCGAAGAATCACCTAGAGGACGCAAAGAAAGAAAGAAATGGTCAGTGTCTGATGATCTCGTGCTCATCAGCGCATGGCTAAATACAAGTAAGGACCTTGTGGTCGGGAATGAGCAGAAAGCAGGTGCTTTGTGGTCACGCATTGCGGCTTACTATGCAGCAAGTCCAAAGGTGGAAAGAGGTCAACAGAGAGAGGCCATTCAGTGTAAGCAAAGGTGGCAGATGATGAACGATCTTGTTTGCAAGTTTTGTGGCTCTTACGAGGCTGCAACAAGACATAAAACAAGTGGTCAGAGCGAGAGTGATGTGGTTAAAATGGCACACCATATCTTTTACAACGATCATAAGATTAAGTTTAATCTTCACCATGCTTGGGAGGAGCTGAAAAACGACCAGAAATGGATATCCGTTGCGACTGCTAAGCTTGATGGACGACAATCATAAAGCGCTAAGAAGAGAAGGTTCGAGGATGTTGGGCAAGAGGCAAGCTCGTAAGCAACCACGAATGGTGATCACCCTGCCAAATGTCCTGTTGGTGTGAAGGCAGCGAAAGGAGGAGGTGGTAAGAGACCTATGGGTGATCAACTGAGTGCCTCAGAATTCCAGGGAATGTGGTCTCTCAAAGAGAAAGACTTGGCGGCTAAAGAGAGGCTTAAAAAGATGGGTCTGCTGGAGAGTCTCATTGCAAAGAAAGAGCCCTTGTCTCAGTTTGAGGAAGCACTGAGGGATAAGCTAATTACAGAGATGTTGGGTTAAATGTTTGTACTTGTGTCATGTTGAAAAAGTCGTATCTTTGGAGTCTGTTTCATGGTCTGTTTCATTTTCTGTTCGATGTTATGTTTCATGTTCTTGTAATGGTTGAACCCTATGTGAAATGCGGTTAGTTAATGTGATATCTTCAATGCTTTGTTCAATGTGAAATGCTTAGTTAATGTGAAATATGATATCTTCAATGCTTGTTTTGGTGTGTCTACTTGCAGGGGGAACAAGGAAATGGAGATGATCACGAGAAGCCAAGAACGAGCTGGAAGTCAGGAGATGGATCAGACGAGATGGAAGTCACGAGATGGAACTATGTGTGTCTGTTTGTGTCACATGTGATGTCCGTATGTATATTTGTCTGTTTGTGTCACAAGATGTATCTCTCTCGAGTTTGTAAAGTCTATATAGCTTCAAACACGTTTATGTAACAAAGTCACAAGTTTCATACAAGTTTCAAACAAGTTCCTCCTTCTTCTTTACTTTTAAACAATCAAGTTTCATACAAGTTTCAAACAAGTTTCTCCTTCTTCTTTACTTCAAACAATCACGCTTCAAACAAGTTTGTTTCTCACGTTTCTCACGTCTCTTTCTCCTTGATCACAAAGCCTCATTCTCTCTCTTTTTTTCTTCTACGAAAGATCAGAAGCTTCATTATCTCTCTCTTTTTTTTTTATTCTACAAAAGAATCAAAATAGCAATTCTATGGCTTCTTCTTCGCATAACACTTCTGAGGGAGTCGATGATGAAAGTTTTGATCAATATTTCGATCAATATTTTGATCAATATTTTGATCAATATTTCGAAAATTTAACCATTAATTATGGTGATGAAGAAGAAAGGAGAAGAAGGAAAAAACGAGTTCATATCGAACGCAATCGTGAAGAAGACAATATACGTTTATGGAAAGATTATTTCAGTGAAACTCTAACATATCCTGAAAATCTATTCCGACGACGATTTAAAATGAACAAGCCATTGTTCATGCGAATTGTTAATCGCCTCTCCAATGAAGTTGAATTCTTTCGACAAAAGAGAGATGCTCTTGGAAGGCTAAGTCTCTTTCCACTGCAAAAGTGCACAGCAGCCATTCGTGTCTTGGCATATGGTTCTGCGGCTGATGCTGTTGACGAATACCTCCGACTATGGAACATTTTGTGGAAGGAATATTAGATTTATTCGGCGATGAGTACCTGAGAAGACCAACACCGGCTGATCTTCAACGTCTACTTTATATTGGTGAGCAACGTGGCTTTCCCGGGATAATAGGAAGCATCGATTGTATGCATTGGGAGTGAAAGAATTGTCCCACCGCTTGGAAAGGTCAATATTCACGTGGCTCGGGTAAACCGACAATAGTGTTAGAGGCGGTTGCTTCGTATGATTTATGGATATGACATGCGTTTTTTGGACCTCCAGGTACCTTAAATGATATCAATGTACTTGATCGCTCACCTGTTTTTGATGACATAATAAAAGGTCAAGCTCCACAAGTTACTTTCTATGTCAATGGAAAAGAGTATAATTTGGCTTACTATCTCACCGATGGTATTTATCCGAAATTGGCAACTTTTATCCAATCTATTTCAATAACACAAGGTCCGAAAGCGACGTTGTTTGCTCAACATCAAGAAGCTGTCCGAAAAGATGTCGAGCGTGCTTTTGGAGTCCTGCAAGCTCGATTTGCCATTGTTAAAAATCCAGCACTTTTTTGGGATAAAGCCAAAATTGGAAGGATTACGAGAGCATGTATCGTACTCCATAATATGATAGTAGAAAACGAACGAGAAGGATACACTCATTTTGATGTTTCAGAGTTCCAACAAGGAGAAGACACCGGAACTTCACATGTCGATCTCACGTATTCTACAGATATCCATTCAAATATCGCCAATATGATGAGTGTTCGAACTAGAATTCGCGATAGACAAATGCATCAACAGCTCAAAGCTGATTTAGTTGAGCATTTATGGAATAAGTTTGGACGTGATGAAGACAACAACTGAGTTCGCAATGTTTCTTTCAAATTATTCTCGATTATTGTACTAATCTTTATTTTTATGTTTTTTTTAATATCAATGTTTTAAATGTTATCTTTAATATGTTTTATTTAATAAATAAATTTATTTAAAAAAAATATATATTTTTTTAAGAACTCCTAATTAAGAAACTCCTATTGGACCGCTAAAAATGAGAGTTTCTTAACTAGAGTTCTTAACCCCATTTAAATATATTTAAACTATTAAATAATCATTAAGGATCTCACTTAAGGATTTTGGGATAATCATGCTCTAACTAAAAAAAAATGTTGAATGGGAATATATTTGTTTATAAAATTGGTTCATTCACTTAAGGCAGATCCATAATACTGAAATTGTAACTATATTTGATTATCTAATTAAATCTAATGGTAAAATAAATTGTGGCATTAAAAATAGGAATTCGGATTTAAGTGACAACTGAATAAAAGAAAATGTGAAGAAATGTAAATGTTGTAGAGTTTCTGGGTTTAAGGTTAAGCTGCTGAGAAGGAGAATAACGGAGCTCAAAAAATGGAATCGAAAGCTATTTGGTTAGGGTTTCTTCCGCCAAGACTTCAACTTTCATCTCGAGTTTCACTCTCCCGCCCTCATGTAAGTGAAATCAACCCATCAAAATCTCGTCTTTATTCAGTTTCGATTCTTCGAAAAACCTTATCCAAAACTTCTCATTTTCTCCAGGGTTCTTCCACATCTCCCAAATCTGATGTCAGACGTAAGTATCTAATCCTCTTGGTAATTCTTAAACCCCAAATTGTATTTACCAAAGACTGATACTTTTTTTTTTTTGTTGTCATTACAAGAAACCCTTGTCTGGAGCAAACCACAAGGTGTAGTTTACTTGAACCGAGGCCGTGTCCTATGTTCTTCTCAACCTGATAGTAATGCTCCTCGAGCTGAGCTGTTCCGTGGAAAGTCTGGTTCGGTTTCTTTCAACGGTCTAACCCACCAGCTGGTTGAAGAAAGTAAACTTGTCTCAGCTCCGTTTCAAGAAGAAGACAAAGGTTCCCTCTTGTGGGTCTTGGCTCCTGCTGTCTTGATATCCTCACTGATTCTTCCGCAGTTCTTTCTCAGTGGTGCCATTGAAGCTACCTTTAAAAACGACACCGTTGCAGGTAATTAGATATATCCCACTACTGCTTAGAGTAGAAGGTATCTTGATAGTTATGTTTCAAGTGTAGACTATAATAGTTTTGAATTTAGGATTAGAACCTGATGTGCAGTAACTAAATCTTCTTCTCGATCTTGAATTGTCAAATCACAAGCCACTCTTTTAATCAGATTTGTGAAAAATTATATCTTCTTGATGCAGAGATTGTTACTTCTTTCTGCTTTGAGACGGCGTTTTATGCTGGTCTGGCGATATTCCTGTCTGTGACTGACCGAGTGCAGAGGCCCTACTTAGACTTCAGCTCCAAGAGATGGGGTTTAATCACTGGACTAAGAGGATACCTCATGTCCACATTTCTGATGATGGGTTTGAAAGTTGTAGTCCCTGTGTTTGCTGTATACATGACTTGGCCAGCTCTTGGGATGGATGCCTTGATTGCAGTCCTTCCTTTCTTGGTTGGATGTGCGGTTCAACGAGGTTTCGAGGCTCAGCTTGAAAGACGCGGCTCTTCGTGTTGGCCCATTGTTCCAATAGTCTTTGAGGTAAACAAACAAACTTATATGCTGATTTTGGACCATTTCGGTCTTGTTCTAAAGAGTAACTATGGTTGTATGCCATGGCAGGTGTATAGGCTGTATCAGGTGACAAGAGCAGCCACTTTTGTTCAGAGGCTGATGTTTATGATGAAAGATGCGTCAACTACTGTAGAGATTACAGAGCGAGGAGTTGCGCTTGTTGGTTTGGTTGTGACTTTGCAGTTTCTAGCTGTTCTGTGTCTCTGGTCGCTGATCACTTTTCTAATGCGCCTTTTTCCTTCGAGACCTGTAGCTGAAAACTACTAAATCAATAGTAGTGTTTAGTGAAAGCCATTGAGCTTTGATTTCTGTGTTTCTTTCAGAGGATTAACGTGTTGTATCGAGTCAGGAATTGCAGTGTAGGACAATTTTGATCACGAGGGATGAAATTGGCTGCAACTGTCATAAGAATCATCTTTTGAACTTCAATCTTGATGAGATCTTGATAAAATTGGACATCTCAATCCGTACTCTTTGCTCATCGGATTCATGTATTAAATTGGTCTGTCCAACTTCAAGATCATCAATCCATCTTTAAGAGGAATGATATTTTTCTTGGATCATAAGTCTGACTATGTGATGGCTTTGAATAAGACTGATTTACAAAGAGTATGGAACACCCAGGATCTGCATAGTAAACGTTTGTCAAACCGGGAATAAAAATAATCAACATTTCGTTTTTTATCGGAAGAAACATATCACTCCCAAATTAGAGGTGGATGTTTCAGATATCCGTTCATGTTCTTCTATATAGGCCAGCCATCTTTAGCCCATATTCCAACTAATAATCCATTATTTCAATAGGTTTTCCATTATATATTATAATAATTTATTAATATAATAACGGGTTAAGTATTTAAAAAATTAAGGTTTCACCGTCAATCTTGTTGGACACCATCTTCGATGGCTTCGTTAGCATCGGAGTCGGTCTCACATCGAAGGCCCTCTTTTGTTTAGTTGGTGTCCATAGATCTCTCGTTTTTGGTGGTACAATTCGAGGTTGTAGTTTGAAGCGCTATGGTTGTTGGAGAGGTTCAAGGGTTTAGATGTGGTCATCTTTTTTTGCTATGTTGAAACCAAAGTTCTGGATCTATGTGATTGACGGTGGGATGTATTCCCTTCTCTTGCTTTAGTTTGGTTCAGTGTAGTGGCTTTGTCGAGTTGGTTCTACAGTGTAGTCATGGTACTTCTGCTCCTTTCAAGTTTCTTGTTGCCTTGGTCTTATCGTTTTGCCTAGCTTCGTTGTTTGGGTTCGCCTTTGCGATTGGTGTTCGCTGTAGAGGTATCTACAAGAATTTTCCTTGGTCTGTTGCAGATTTAGGTTTGGTTTCTGACGAAGCAGTTAACTCAATCTCCAGTTCTTCTCTTGAAAGGAGGTAAGCAGCTTTGTTATGTAGGTCACTTGGCTGTCTAGCGAGTGTCCGCGTGTAAGAACTAGTGATCTTCTCTGTTTTTTTTCCGAGTGGCGTTTTAAGTTCCTTGGTACTTGTATCTTAGGTGTAGTGATGGTCTTTGTCCTGCAAGTTTTGGTTTGTAGTAGCTACTGGTGTTGGTGTTGAATTAGCCTTGTTATCATTCCTTCCATTGTTTCTACTTTGGCTCGATGTTGATCTCTTCAGGGGTGGAAATGCTCAAGCTTTTGGTTTTTAGTTCAGTGTTATCGGATTCTAGGGAAAGGTTGCAAGTAGTTTTTGGTTTATCAGTCTCGGTTTTAATGCCACTGTCTTCTTTTAGAGTATCAATCTCGTATTTTAAATCTAAATCTATTGTTGTTAATTAGTGTCACGTTTCCCTCTTTTGGACTTTTGCTTCTAGGGATTTCTTCATGTTTTGCCGGTTTTTGTAGTCGATCTTGTATCTTTCCAATGTCTAATGATAAAAAGATTTTAGTGTTACAAAAAATATTTAAAAATGAATAATTTTTATAAAATTGATTTGTAATTGCTAATTTTTAAGAAACACACTATTACAGATGCTTAATGTTGTTTCTTTCCATACTAATGTTAGTTATTTTGGTAAATGTTTCTATCCTTACTAATTGTTGCTTTTTTTACCGAGAATAAGACAACTGGTCCTAGTCTCTTAGATATAGAACAACTTTAGTTTTTAATAAACTGTTTATAATCCGTAAAATCTGGCTTTATTTCCCTCTTGTTTCTGTCTGTGTTGTTGCTATTTTCCCTGGTTTTACTACTTTTGTCGTGTGATTTCATAAGACATAATGATTGCTTGAGAAACAAGAAACAAGAAACAAGAAACATTAGGTATGGGCGTTTGGGTATCCAATTGGATTCAGCAGGGATTCAATAAGGTTTCAATTTTTTGTAAGCGTAAAATTTAATCTCATTTGGATATATAAAGTTCAGTTTGGTTCGAATTCGGTTTTGATTTTCTTGAATTTGCTTTGGATATAGTAACACATCGCAAATCCGATTGAACTAGTTTATTTCGGGTTAGGTTATAATTTGGGTTCAGTTATCCAAATATTACGACTCAAAATACACATTTTAATTCACAAACTTAAAAGTTTAAACAATTTTCAGTAATAAAGGTTTGGTGGAATGATTAATAAGTGATTGTTAAGAGGAAAGAAATATAAGCAAATAAAAATTAATTTAAACAAAAAAAAAGCAAATAAAAATTAACAACTAACAACTCTATGATTATAGAAACATTATTTAAACTTTAAAAATAAAATAAAATTGTTGAAACTTAAAAAGAAAAGCTATTCATAATTAAAATTCAAATGTAATTGTCAAAACATTAAAATTTCAATATTTGACCAAATATAAAGATATATATTAAACTGAATTAACTATTCATGTTATAGATACTTACTAAGATTTTTTTTTTAAGTATTTTGGGTCCTTCATGACTGGGTATGAGTTTGATATGAGTTTTTATGGATTTCCAATTTTTTTTTGGATTTTTGGGATATATGTTTGAATTCATGCCAAGTTTGAGTAAAACCTAAAACTCAAAATACCGTAAAACATGATCAGTTCAGATATTATATTGGATTCAGTTCTGATTGGATATACAATTTTCAGGTCTGATCGGTTCACATTTTTGGGTTCGGTGTTTTTTGCCCATTCCTTCAAAAAAATTTGAGCTCTAATTTGTTGGAGGCCTAATCCCAACGGCTGTGACTAGAAACTCAACCAAAGCCAGACATACACACAAACACTGCCTTTCTTAATTTTTTTTTTAACACAACTTCCTTTCTTAATTATTCTTTTGTTTTCTGTTTACTAGAACCTCGAGCTAACTCGGATGAACCTACATATTTGAAAATAAAATTTCATGGTTTTCGTCTATGATTCTGTAATGTGGAATTAGGTTAATTATACGGCATTTAGGCTGATTCTTTTTAAGTATATATTATATGCTTGAATTATTATTGGATTAATCAGCGAAGATCTAACTAATAAAATGGACGTATCCTGTGGGCAGCCAGGCAGGTAACGCTAATAGATACGTTCACGTATATCATCAAAAATAAAACTTCTTGTTGATCCACTTGCACGCATATGCCTATCTATAATACGCACACGCCCACATGATACAGATCTATGTTCGCATATTTGATTATTTTTTTTGTGAAAAAAAACATTGATAATCTTATATATTAAAACAGAAGTCACGGCCTTGATTCATATGTGATTTTTTTAAAAATAGACTTAATGAACATATTCCTAGAAAGTCATTTCACTACAAGAAAACAGCGGTATTCTGACGGACATTTCGACGGAAAATAAAATCCTCGGAATATCCCGAGGAATTTCCGAGGAAATTCCGAGGAAACACAAAATTTGGTTTCCTCGGAATTTCCTCGGAATATACCGACGGAATTCCGAGGAAATATCAATCCGTCGGAATATTCCGAGGAAAAATGTGTTCCTCGGAAAAAACCGATGAATTCCGAGGAAATATTATAGCCGTTGGAGAGCCGTTGGGGGATTTTACAAAATTCCGAGGAAATTCCGACGAACTAGCCGTTGGCGTCGGAATTCCGTCGGAATTTCCTCGGTCTGTCGGCAGGATTTAAACTATAAATACAAGCAGTCCTCTTCCTCTTCATTCACTCCATATCTTCATCCTCCCTCTTACTCTATTTACACACGAATTTGATTCATAAAAAATATGTCTTCTTCAAATTATTTTCGTTCTTGGATCGATCGACCTCATTTGGATCCGAACACGAGATTGCTTACGGAAGAATACCAACGAGGTATAACTGAATTCATGGGGTTAGTTCACCGACAACCGGAAGCAAAAATAGGTATGTTAAGATGTCTTTGCTCTAATTGTAAAAATAGAAAGGTTATTAAAGAGTGGGATGTTTGGACTCATCTATATTTGAGTGGGTTTACACGAAGTTACAAAATTTGGTATCATCATGGGGAAACTGATTATGAACATGGTAGTACTAGTGAACCTCAGCCAGCGGTTAGATTAGAAGAACCAATTAGAACGGATGTAGATTATGGTGTAGGTACTGAGCAGATGATAAATGATCATTTTAGA
>NC_027755.1:2873608-2873791 GCF_000695525.1 Brassica oleracea var. oleracea
TTGGTTTATCTAGCAAGGCAAAGCTGAATACGAATTAAAAACTACTCAAAACACAACCAAATAAAACGAAGAAACCATGTAAAAGAAATATGAACTCATAATTAAGAAAAAAAATAAATAATCAAAATTAACAGAAAATAAGACCATAAAACGTTAGAATAGAAAAGAAAATAAAATAGCGCG
>NC_027755.1:2875291-2888520 GCF_000695525.1 Brassica oleracea var. oleracea
ATTTAATCTCTAATCTTATCATTTAAATTTTGGACCTACTAGAAATTTTTATTGGCCTATCAATAATTGAATTTAAACATCCATTGGATTTATAGATAATGTAAATTAAATAAATATAATTTAATGTTGTAATACTATACATCCATATGTTAATCATTTAAATATTTGTCGATGTTAACTTTTAAAATTATAAATATTTTTTTTAATAACAAAAATCATATTATCTAATAATGATTAATCTTTACTACCTTAAACCAATGAAAACAAATTAACTGTATAGTTTATTTTAAAAATTAAACAAAAATTAAATGTTTAATTATTTACTTTATAATATAAATGTATGAAGCGAAAAGTTTAATTTTTAAAAAACTTTTTAAATTTGTGAAATGTTACAATATTTTTGAATATGACAATAAAACGATATTTTACTAATCTTTATATATATAGTTACGATTTTAATACATGTGAATGTTTGAAACAATCTATACTTATATAGAAGAAGATACAAATACATGTGAAAGTTTGAAACAATCTATTCAATGAAAAAATATACTGTCTAGCTATTATGTTTTAAAAATTGATAGACACATATATATTATAATATATACCAATTTAGAATTGAAAACAAAATGTTTATATAAAAATAAATGAAAACAAAAATCTGTGCGGTTGCGCGGGTCGAGATCTAGGGTGTGACAGGTAACCAAGGGAATGAGGAGGAATACTATGTTCCTTAACATTCCTTAAACTTTTTACCATTCATGAGGAATATGTTTTTTTTTTCATTCGTCTTCATTCCTTTATTTGTAGAGAATTATAGAACAAATCAATTCCTCATTAATTTTGATAAGGAACCATCGTTCCTCATCATTGCTAAAATTTTATTCCTATTCATACTTTTCATATCCATTCCTATTGTTCTCATAATGGTTATCGGTCACACCCCTATAATTTTTTATTTATATCAGGAACGCCAAGAAAAGCAAATGGTAAGTAAATAAAATGTCATTTAATATATGATACTTTCCAGAAAAAAGTCGAATTAAAGTTCTCGAAGCTATCCAACACAAATTCTCTCCAACCAATGGAAGAATAATCAGTTTCTTTCTTTGGTCTTTCACGAGCATACGAAAGTCATAATTAATGGTTTTTGGTGAGAAGAAAAGGAACCAAACACATGAAAATAAAATGTAAATATTTATTGTGGTGGTTGTCTTTTCCTTTCGTGTAAAGCCTAACCATGCCGCTGCACGTTACGACATCCTTTTGTTGCTGTATGTGTAAATGATCATAACCTAATTACCATTGCAACGAATACTAAAATTTGGGGAATTTTGACACATAACCATATACTTCAAAGCAATTTGTTTTTTCTTATCAACAATAAGCTTCTTAATAATCTATTAAAAACAGCAAATCTCTCCACTGCTTTGCAACCTACTTAAGAGCAGGAGAACTCCACTGCTTCGCCAAACCAAACTCTTTCACCACTTTACCCATATTAGTATATTCACAATCTACTCCCATTACAACACCTATTATGGAGTCTCCTCCATCAATCATTACCAACACTAAGGTTTGTGAAACTTTAGTTATTGATCCCTTGACCACATCATCTAACCCTTGCGCATTTGAAAGTTCTTCTCGGTTCGAAGTGTTAGGTGATGTAGATGAAGTTGTGACAGAGCCATCTAGCTCGCTCAGCTTGACAAGAGGTGGAAGAGAGACAAAACTTCCTATTAAATACCAATATAGAATGGAAGACTATTCGAGGGAGAGGAAAACGTGGTTACCGTGGCCGTGGTTCTTATCACTAGATATTGTCTTTCATTACTTTATTGGTTATTCTAGACTTTACCTTTGTCGTTTCATAGGTTGAGATTCAATGATTCATGAAGCTTGTTTCATGCAAACTTAATCCAACTATAAGACTCATAGTCTTATCTTGTAATAGTTTATGTTTTTTAAATTTGAAAGCCTTTATTCAAAAAAAACAACAAATCTCTACCAGTGAAACCCGAAACTCAAACGTTACAAATGATTTTGAACCGTATGTATCTATCTTATTAAAACTCAAGTACAAATTAGGTTTGTTTGGAAACATGTATAGTATCTATATTATTAAAACTGAAGTACACTTTAGTACTGTTTGGAAACATGAATAGTAATAGACTGAGAATTGTTTGGAAACGAGGATAGCAGTATTACATTAATTATATTTTCATATTTCTCTCATATTAACAAATTTATTAATTATATTAACTTAATAATATTTCACATCATTAATTATATTACCATAGTAGTAATAGTGTATTTTATTTAGTAGTTAATCAATATTAATTTTGTGTCAATTATAAAATTAAAAAGTAAAATAACTGAATTTTGCATAAGGTTAAACATTTGGTTTAGTTTGTTTTACTAAAACATTTTTTTAAATTTCAATCGGTGAAAAATTACGTAGCCAAAAACATAATTCAAAGACATGTTTTGTGAATAAAATCATAACTTAAACCAAAATAATAAAAATGAATTACATTTATTGTCACTTAATTTTTCACTCAATATAATTGTCTTACTAAATAAAAAAAACTCTTTCTATTTCACTTAATATAGCAAAACACATAGAAATTTTTTTTTATTAGTTTATAAAATCAGTTAGGCATGAACACTAGATATCCACTTAGGTACGAGTTGTTCCTTTCGGGTATCATTTTTTTTTTTTTTTAAATTACTTCCTCCTTGAATATTATAAATTTATGTGTAGCTTTTGAGTTGGGTCCTTTTGAGTCTGGATGGGTTCGGTTCTGATGTATATGACCCTAAAAATATCTAAATAACCAATGTATTTGAAACGGGTTTGGATATTTTTTACAAAAAATAACCATATTATCCGATTCGATCATGGTATTTTGAATACAATTAGCTATATTACGACATATCTAAAATATAAAACACTAACTATAAAAAAGAAATATTAATGTATAAAAATATAAGTATATTGGTATTTTAGTAATTTCATTAATTATATTAGTTTAACAATACATAAAATTATTAATTATATTTACAACAATACATCAAATCATTAATTATAATATACCATAAAAGTAATAATGCAGATTTTTTTATTTATTAGTTAATCAATATTAACTTTGTGCAATTCTAAAAAACAAAAATGTAAGATAACCGAATTTTGCATATGGTTATTAGTTTGGTGTAATCTGTTTTACTAAAAAATTCTTTTGTTTTAGTTCCAATTGATGAAAAATTACATAGCCAAACACATAATTCAAAGGCATAGTTTATGTGAACAGAATAATAATTTAAATCAAAATAATTAAAAATTATTACATTTATTGTCACTTAATGTTTCACTTCATATAACTATTTTACTAAATAAAAAATTCTTTCTATTTTTCTTATTTTTGCTAAATATATAGAAAGAGTTTTCTTTTTAATTTATTTGCAGAAGCAGTTAAGTATAGACATTCAGATACTCATTGAGGTACAAGTTGTTTCTTTCGGGATTAATTTTTTGAATTTTGAAATTAGGCACCACTTGGATATTATAAATTTATGTATGATATTTAAGTTGGGTCCTCCCGGGTCTGAATGATTTTGAATCTGATATGTAGAGACATAAAAATATCTAAATAACCAATGTATCTCAAAAGAGATATATTTGTACCAAAAATAATCTTATTACTTGATTCAATCCAAATCTTTTGAATACAATTAGTTATACGACGACACATCTTAAATATATAACACTAATTATAAAATAACGAATAAAAATTTATAAAACCCTAAACATTAACACCAGTATTATGTTATAGTCATCGACAAAAGAACAACTGATACTGGCATGTTATCTACTACATTTATATAGGCATGCATAATAAATCCTTTGTTATTATGAGATGCCTTACGCTTGGGAAAAAGTCAAGCTTTTTCTTAGCAAAAAACAAAAAAAATCATGTTTCACCCTTTTTGACATCATGGAGATTTGAATCTCTTGGTCTACAGGTTTTCTAAGTTTGTGATGAAAAAAATGAACTAATATCTTCTTTTGAAAACATAGAAGCTTTCGCCCAATATAAATATATATACAATATTATACTTACATGCAAAAAAAAAATATATCTTTAATCTCTACTTTTTGTTATACTGTTTTTTTTTTTTACAACGAAAGACTATTTTATCACTCAAATTTTTTTGTTATACTGTTTACCTTATTTCTTTTACTGATATATTATTAAACTAATTAAAAAAACATTATTCACACAAAATGGGGACATCAATTTTGACGGGAAAATAAGAAGGAAAAATATAAATCTAACTAGAAGAGATGAGACACCATGTATGTTAGAGAAGAGGCGTAATATTAATTCCCAAATTCAAATATCAAGTGGGTTAGAAATCTAACATGGTCATGGACCGTGTGGGGATATACATATTGGCGAATGTCAAGAATTTCTTAGATACAAAATGAAAAACGAAAGAAAGTCCTATAAGATTAATACATATGTGAAACCTATTGCTCAGATTACGACCTAGACCTACTTTGATTCTTGAATCGAAGGAACATGTAAGATGATATGGTTTGTTTATCCGGTGTTCACCTCTTTTTTTTTGTTTTGATAAACCTTAGCGGATGATCCGGTCGGCCTCGGGAAGAACGCACTTAGTGCTACAGAGTAGACTGGCTACCACACTATCTGATCCGAGTTTGAAATACCTTCCGACTAATGCCAGAGGGTGAACCGATCATCTGTTATGATCCACCATGTAAACCACTTGGGCCGAAACCCAAACCCAGACTGACCAAGTGATGATAATTTAGTTTCCAGGGAGAATCAAACCCAAGACTAATGTGGTACACACCAAACCAATTCACCTCTTTCTTCAATGTGAAGAAGAGCTCTATATACACATCGGGGCTGGTTAGACCAACAATACACTAGTCCAGCTCAAACTCGAGCTCCGATCAACAACCATGACCACCGATTTCTCTCTCGCTATTTCTTTCTTTCTCACACTCAATGAGCTGTAACGACTTAGAGCATCTCAAATGTACACCTTTATATTTTTCTCTAAAATAGAGATCTTTATTATAGAGGTGAAAATGCTCCAATGTATGCCTCTATAATAGAGTTTCTCTATTTTAGAGGAAAATATAGAGGAAAATTATTTTTTGCCTCTATATTTAGAGGTGGAAATAACATATCTCTATATATTCCTCTATAAATAGAGGAACTCTATTATAGAGACATACATTAGAGCATTTTTACATTTATAATAGAGTTTTTCTATTTTAGGGAAAAATATAGAGATAGAAATAGAGGTGGGTTTGAGATGTCTTATACTCCGTAGTTTCACAAAGCTCATCCCACGTGATAACACCCGTGACACTAAGCCAAACCGGTTTAAATCAATTACATTGGACCGGTGGTACACGTTAATCTCACATACATACAACCCATGTTCGAAACTACGCTAGGCGTGAGTCGGGCGGCTGGTCTAAGCCTAGCGAGTTAACAGAAAATCGGGGAGTAATCGGACATTAATCGGCGCCTAGTTTTAAGTGATTAATCAATTTATATAAATAAAACGGATATTGTCTTGTAGTCTGGTGGAAAGTTAGCTGCTTTAAAAGCATTGTTTCACGTCTTCGAATCCTTAGAAGCGTGTTTTTTAATCATTTTTTTTAATAATGGCAAAACTGTAATTAAACCTTCTTCTTTTTTTACTGTCGCTTTCGTGTCGCTTGGAGTTTCTGCAACTTTCACCATAGCCATTAATTTAAATCAATCACCATTCACTCAAATCTTGCATTTTTCTTATTATTTTTTTTCATCAAACTCGTAGATCTAGCATGTACAATTCGATTTAAGCATTTAAAATCTGAAAAATTGAACTTTTTTGGTGAACCCGATTTCTTAACCGATTTTCATGAAATCGCCGCGGCTGACCTCCGCCGAACGCTTCGACGCTGCGTAATCGCTCTCCGCGCCCGCGTTTTCGAACATGGCATACAACTAATATATGGACACACTCTTCAACAGAGTGGAGGGAGACGGAACACAAAAAGAGATTTTATGTCAAAAACTTTAATGTAATCAAATGTGGTTGCGGTCTTCTAACATTTTACGGTCCTACCAACTCTCTACCTATACCCACCATTTTCTATTAGTATAATAAAACTATCACAATATCAACTTCGTTTTTATTTTGAAAATTATGTCAATGTGAATTTAAGGATGCTAAATTATCGAAGAATCTAATTAGACGAATGCTTATTTGAGAATTCTGTTCTGTGTCTTTAATTAATTTAATATACTTTAAAAACTTAATATTTTTTAATTTCAATAACTGACACTACTTATTCACATGCTGACAAAATAAATTACGTATCATAAAATAATAGAGAAGGAAAAAAAAGAAAAGAAAAAGGCAAAAAAAACATGGGGGAGAAGAAAGAGGATTAGGCTGTTGAATGCTTTCACCTCTGTCTCTATAACCACAGCTCTGCAAAAGAGCCTTCTCTTTCTTCTACCGTCTCTCTCTCTCTCCTTCTTCCTTCTCTGATCATCACACAATGCGAGTCTTCCCCAACTCTTCCATGACGATTCTCTCTGTTCTCCTCACAACCCTTCTCCTCTCTCTCCCTCTCCCTTCAACCCAAGACCTCAACGCCGACAGAGCCGCTCTTCTCTCTCTCCGTTCCGCCGTCGGCGGCCGCACATTCCGCTGGGACATTAGACAGACCTCGCCCTGCAACTGGGCCGGCGTCAAATGCGACAACAACCGAGTCACCGCCCTCCGTCTCCCCGGCGTCTCTCTCTCAGGCACCATCCCGAACGGTGTTTTCGGAAACTTAACTCGTCTCCGAACACTGAGCCTCCGTCTCAACGCCCTCACCGGCTCTCTCCCTCTCGATCTAACCACCTCCTCTGATCTCCGTCACCTCTACCTGCAAGGAAACAGATTCTCCGGCCAAATACCCGAGAGCTTGTTCAGTCTCACTAACCTCGTGAGGCTTAACCTCGCTGAGAACAGCTTCACTGGCGGAATCTCTTCAAGTTTTAATAACCTCACGAGGTTAAAGACTCTGTTTCTTCAAGATAACAACCTCTCCGGTTCAATCCCTGATCTTGATTTACCGTTGGTTCAGTTCAACGTATCTAACAACTCACTGAACGGATCAATACCAAAGAATCTTCAGAGATTCGAGTCCGGTTCGTTTCTTCAGACCTCACTCTGCGGCAAGCCGCTCAAGATTTGCCCTGA
The DNA here is from genome assembly GCF_000695525.1 of Brassica oleracea var. oleracea. NCBI lineage: Eukaryota > Viridiplantae > Streptophyta > Magnoliopsida > Brassicales > Brassicaceae > Brassica > Brassica oleracea. Next base: position 2,882,579 of record NC_027755.1, read on the forward strand.
TGAGGAGACTGTACCGAGCCAGCCTACTTCCGGCGGAAACAGAACACCGCCAAGTGTCGGAGGAAGCAATGAGAAGAGAAAAAACAAACTCTCCGACGGAGCTATCGCCGGAATTGTGATCGGAAGCGTCGTTGGTTTCTCTTTGATCGTTCTGTTACTGATGGTACTCTGCCGGAAGAGATCAAGAGCCGTCGACGGTTCAACTATCAAACAGCAAGAACCCGTAGTCCCTCGGGAAGCGGCGGCGGAGAACGGGAACGGGTACTCGGTGACCGCCGCGGCAGCCGCGGCGATGACTGGGAACGCGAAAGCTGGAGAAGTGGCCGGTCCGGCGGCTAAGAAGCTTGTGTTCTTTGGTAATGCTACTAAGGTTTTCGATCTTGAGGATTTGCTGAGAGCTTCGGCAGAGGTTCTTGGGAAAGGAACGTTTGGGACGGCGTATAAGGCGGTCCTTGACGCGGTTACGGTTGTGGCGGTGAAGAGGCTGAAGGATGTGGTGATGCCGGATAAAGACTTCAGGGAGAAGATTGAGTTGGTTGGTGCGATGGATCATGAGAACTTGGTGCCGTTAAGGGCTTACTATTTGAGCAGAGACGAGAAGCTTCTTGTCTATGACTTCATGCACATGGGAAGCTTGTCTGCTCTCTTACATGGTTAGTTTTTACTACAAACTTGTGCTTATGTTTGTTAAATCAATGCTTAGTGATTATAAATTGGCAGACAAGTGATACATTAGCCTATATATTTACATTAAAAACTCGAAAATTTATAAAAATGTTTTAAAATCTCTTATTAAGTTACTTATAACTCCCAAAATCTCAGAACCGTAGATACATAGGTTCTTGGAATAGCTTAAACGGTTAAGGTTTAGTGCTTAGTCTCTTTTATCTTGATTCACAGGAAACAGAGGAGAAGGAAGGACTCCATTAACCTGGGATGTACGTTCACGAATTGCTCTTGGTGCAGCTCGTGGCTTAGACTACCTTCACTCACAAGGAACCTCCATCTCTCACGGCAACGTTAAATCCTCAAACATCCTCTTAACCAAGTCCCACGACGCCAAAGTCTCGGACTTTGGCTTGTCCCAGCTCGTAGCTGCCTCCAGTACAACTCCAAACCGTGGTACGGGTTACCGTGCGCCTGAAGTAACCGATCCGAAACGCGTGTCGCAGAAGGGTGACGTGTACAGCTTCGGCGTGGTGCTTCTTGAGCTGATCACCGGTAAGGCTCCTTCGAACTCGGTGATGAATGAGGAAGGAGTTGATCTGCCGAGATGGGTTAAGTCGGTGGTGAGAGATGAGTGGAGGAGAGAGGTTTTTGACTCGGAGCTGCTTAGTTTGGAAAGGGAGGAAGAAGAAATGATGGAGGAGATGGTGCAGCTAGGGATTGAGTGTACTTCACAGCATCCGGACCAGAGGCCTGAGATGGCTGAAGTGGTTAGCAAGATTGAGAGTTTGAGACGGTCTGGTCCTGATCAAGTGGATGAAGCTTATTGATTTGAGAATTAATAATTAGATTTTTAATTATTAATAGTCTAAGTTAATGGTTGGGGGCAAAATTGATATGAGTTATTGGTTTTAGAATCTTTCAATTTTGAAATTTTTAACTTATGTTTTTGACCCCACTTGCTAAAAGGAGATGGGGTTTAGTGGTAACTCTGCTGGCATTTGCATTTGTTTGTTTGTGTTGGGCGTGAGGATTTGGTGGTGATTGTAATTATTGTTACTTTGTCTTTCTTGAATATTTTTTATTTTAATTAAGTTATATATGCTGCTCATCTTTTTTATTATTATTAATTTTTATTGTCCCTACTTTTATATAATATTTGTGACTTTTAAACGACAGAATATATTTAACCAAATATTTTTTGCATGGCCATGTTTACATGTCCATGCAACCGCAACCGCAACCTACGAGTAAATCTTGTTTGTTTGTCGTACCTTTTTGTGACTAGACACAGCAATTAATCGTAGAGATCAGTTGTAAGTTGCAAAAAGAAAAAAAATATAACTTTTGAATCGTTAATTTTCAGTGACTTGATATCGCAATAGGAAGTCCCAATGACAGGTAAAAGAAAGAGAGCCGATAGTGTGGCAACCGGTAAGGGTATTTGATCACGGTCTTCAAAAGTAAATGTGCTTATTTTGCGGAACAAACTCATTTCTTTGAGACAGTTTGGTATTGATTTGGTTGGCCACTTGTGAAGCACCTTTTTCTTGCAAATTTGATGTGTTGGATAGGTTTGTACACTTTACATAAGTAGTGTGTAATTATATCTGAAAATAAATTTGATCAATTATTAAGTGAGAAAAGTAGTTAAAATATTTGATACTCGGCTGTTGTAATACTATTTTAAATCGCAATTTGATTTTCATTATTCTCTGTTTGTTGTATCTGTACCACATTTTTCCTACTTTTTTTTTTGCTCAAATTTAGCATTTTCCCTACCCGTTATCATGTTTTCCTCATTTCAATACATCCAACCTTGTTTGTGCAGGATTCGGTTGATTAGAATGAAGAACTTAGGAATGGCGTGACTAAAGACGCTTTTATTAGAATCAAACAAGAGGTTACAAGATTGACGGGAAATAAGGAGACGAGATCAAAGGTTTAAGCAACAAGATCAAAGAGATGATTAAGAAACCCTAGATTTAGCCGCTTCTGTATGTGTTGTCCAAAAGTCCCCTTTTCGTTGTCTCCTCCTCCCCTCTTATAGTGTCCTCGTCCGTGATGCCCTAATCGTGTCGTCCTTTGGGCCCTGTCGTTAAAGGCCGAGTATGCGGGCCTTGGTACTGTTCTCTATAAGCCGAGCATATTTAGTCGGCTTAACTGATCGGCTAAAAGTACTCTGGGGTCGAGCCGACATCTTTAGCCGCTTAAGCCGACTAAACTGGTCAAGCTTGCCGGGCTAGGGCCTGTTATTCGATGGGCCTTGTGGAGGGATGTAATCCAACCTTCTCAGTGAATTTGTGGGTCAGGTTCGTTCGTATAACAGGTCCTAGCGTGTTTAGTCGCACGCCATTTTATTGACGTTTCTAGTCGCTTAGAGTAGTACTTCTTCATGATCTGCTTTGCTCGCCGAGGTTTTTTTGTCATGGAGGCACGTTTTACTCGGTAGGCGAATTACCCCGATATAAGAGCTCAAGCTTATCTCATCGGTTTACGTTAGGAAACCGGTTTAGACCGAAATCGGGGATTAATTTTGGTCTGGCATCTCGATTAGAGATCGGTTTGAACGAGAAACTGAACCGTCGCGAGTAAGCCTTTGGGTATTTAGGCGGCCTTTGAGGCCCACTTAGGCTTCTGTAGACCTAATGATTGCGCTTCGGAGGATGTGCCTTTGTTTTTGCTATAAATAGGCTCCTCCCTTTCGCTTTCGTCATTCTTCTCTGCAAGTTCAGGTATTCCGCTTTCTCTCCCTTCTCTCTACTTTTACTTTCTCTCTCTAGGTACGTTTCTCCTTACACAGGCTCGTCGGCATCGTCTGGCGGTTGTAGTCGTCCCCTAAATCCAGGATCATGCCTCTGAGAGTTCGTTTGTCGCGAGAAGAAAAAGGGAAGGGCGTCGCAGATTCTCCGAGTCCGACCAGAGATGCACGGGTAGCAGACAGTCCACCGGATGATTTCGACTTGATTCATCGCGACGCTCTTCGGGATTTAGACAATATGACCTTATTTCAACGCCTTTTGGTCGCTGAGGCTCATAAGATGATCCGTGATGAATGCGCGGATCGCGTTGAAGTCGGAGGCAGTGACGTGAGCGGTAGCGGCTCTGAAGCGTCTAGCCAAGCCTCAAGATCTTTGAGACGAGCTAGTCGGGAGATTCCGTTCGACCAGATAGACTACCGTCCCACGATCTATCATCCTGACGGGATCTTCGAAGAACTCGGCCCACTCCCGTCCGAATTGCTTCGTGACCCGCGGGCTCAGTCATGGGGGAATGTCTTCGATTCTTGCTTGTCCCACAAGACGGTGAGGGATTTATTGAGGCAAAGTGGAGGTGCCGGCGTTACATACATCATTCCTTCCAAGGGACAGCGTCCTTGGTCGCCTCCGATTGGCTATCAGTGTGTCTACGAGTCCTATTTTGGAGACCATACGAAGCTCTGGTTTCCAATTCCCCGACTGATCACGTCGTAACAAGACGAAGGACTGGCAGCGCTCATATTTTTACGTCAAATCTGACGAGCATGCCTTCTCGGAGCCACCTGGGGACGACTACCGCGTTCTATGGAACAAAACGCTTGGTAGATAGTGTTTGTTGTCATCATGCCTTATTCGAGTATTCTACGTGTTTCTTGTTGTTGCAGTTCGTCACCCGAATACGATCGCATACCCGGAGAAATTCTTCGAGAGTGCTCAGGCGATCGCGGCTCACAGCCATCTCCGTTGGCCTGATCTTAGTCGAGGGTGGATAAGACGTCAAGAAGCTCAGATTGCTAGAGGTGAGTTCATCGGTCTTTCTCCAAGAAGTTCTATCAACAACTTAGTCTCTCTTCTTTTTCTTTTTACAGTTGATTGGGAATCGAGACTTCCTGTTGTACTCGGGCCCCGTAAGTCGCGTCTGTCCCTTTTTACTCGGAAACAACATAAACTTCTAGACGAAGCTAGAAAGATGGACGGAGTGCCGGATTTGAGTGCATTGTTGAAGGGGAAGCTGCAATTGCTTTCGAAGAAGTCAATTCCTGCCGATGTGCAAGGGTCGACCAGTTCTGACGCAGGCCGAGCTTCCAAGGAAGGAGCTCCTGGTTTAGTCGACAAAGACGTTGGGGCGGAGCCTCCTGCCTCGAGTCCTAGAAGAAGAAGAGCAAGAAATCCAGGAGGAAAGCAACCGAAGAGCTTCCTCTTGAAGAGATCGCTTCTCTCGACGAAACCTCCGAGGGTTTGGAAGCAATGAAGGGAGAGAGAGGAAGGAAGAGACCTTACGAAGGGGCTAATTCCTCCATTGATCACGGTGAGGCGCCGGCAGTAGGACGAGAAGGCGCTACAAGGGGTTCCGTCGAGTCTGACCATTCCGAAGCGGCGCCTGAAGATCATCCTAGAAAGAAGAAGAAGAGGAAGTCCATCGAGGCAGAGCCGCGTCCTTCTGATGTGGAGACGGGCCTCGTCGAAGTTGTCGCGGGAGGCGACGTTTCTATTGAAACCCCTCCTGAGGAGAGAGAGGTTTCAGCGCGGGGCAGTGATCCTGTTACGGGTGAGAGATCTATTCCTGATCCGTCTGCGAGGAAAGGGTCTCGTTCAGAAGGTTCTACTGTGAGGAGGAAGAAGATCGAGTTCCCCGATCGCGTCGAGTTTTCCTACAACGAGACGACCCCCTAATCCGGAGTAAGGGCGGAGCATAAGAAGGCCAACGAGAAGGCCGCAGAGGAGAAAGAGATTCTTCGAGTGAAGTTCGAAGAGCTGGAGGGCAAGCTTAAATCTTCCAGCGCGGCGAGGAAAGAGCTCGTACGAGAGAAAAGTCATTTGGAGCAAACGACTGCGAACCTGGAGAAGGAGAAGACCGAGCTAGTCGAAGAGAGAGATGCCGCGGTAGACAAACTAAGCAGAGAGAGGCAACGCTTGAGGGACTCCCGGGGTTTGGAGGTTACTCGTAAGAGGGAAAGAGTCGAGGCTGCTATGGCTGAGAAGGCAAGTCGCTGTTTTGATCGCGTGCGCGACCATTTTACTCGTCTGGAGGCTTTTGAGAAGGCGAAGAACCTGTACGGTCAAGCTTCGGGAACGAAGAAGTGCCTTGAGGTTATAAAGGCGAGTGGGACGGAGATCCCCCAAGAAATGATCGATGTCTTCGCTGAGCAGGAGAAACTTTACGAGGCGGAGGTTATGAAGCTCCGAGTAGAGCCGCTGTCCGATAGTGACCTTACACTTTCTCCGCTGGTCCTTCCTTCTCGTTTCGCCGAGGACCGGTTCAGAACGTCATTCGATCCCTATGGGTCGATCGTAAAC